>NW_026350900.1:0-1476 GCF_001194135.2 Octopus bimaculoides | reverse complement strand
GTATCTGGCCAGGGGTTAGTTAACTTTTTTTGTTACCACCTCAGTAGTAAGATCAGGCTGGAGAAGGGGTTTCTGTCACGAGACAGATTCATGAGAAGATGGAAGCTGGGAGTGTTTGGCACCAGGTAAGGGGAAGCCAAAAACAAGGGAAAGAAAAAGCAAGGGATCTACCTTGGTGGTCGGATGCCTATCCTTCAAGAAAGCCATTACAAATTGCATCTGTAATGAGCAATGCTTTAATCGAACATTGCAAATATAATCAAATTATTATTGTATATTTAAAATTGTAAATATTTAATCGATGCAGCTGCTTCACCCCTTTTATGTTTGTCTGTCCTTGTTCGTCCCCTCTCTGTAATGCGTTTATGGCAAATATTTATGAAATAAAGTAGCTTGCATCCCAACCACATGGTTCCGGGTTCAGTCTCACTGCCTGGCACCTTGGGCAAGTATCCTCTACTATTACCTCGAGCCGACCAAAGCCTTGTGAATGGAATTGGTAGACGGAAAATGAAAGAAGCCCGTCGCATATATACGCTTGAGAACCGATGTTGGTGTGCTTACGTCCACGTAACCTAGCGGTTCAGGGAAAGGGACCGATAAAATAAGTACTAGGCTTACAAGGATGTCGATTTGTTCGACTAAAGGCGGTGCTCCAGCTTGGCCGCAGTCAAATGACTGAAACGAGTAAAAGAATAAAAGGATGTGTGTATGTATACATACACACACACACGCACAATATCTATATACCTATATATATATATATATATATGTACGCGCGTGTGTGTGCACACATGGATATACACATATGCATACATACAACACATACCTCAACACATAATGTACTAAACACATACACACACACACACACACACACACACGCTGCCACATTGTTTGCTGTAAATATTTCTCACAGCCAACTCCTGATAGATGCTGTAGAAAATGGCGGCGGGTCGATCAGAGAGGCTGTCGTCTGCACCTTCCATTTAGTCCAAACCTTAAATGCTTCGTGTTTTGTTGAATTCTGCACCGATCGATGCTGCAGCCAGCCCATCTTTATGCATACATACATACATACATACATACATACGTACATGCATACATACATATATATAAGTGTAGATATGTATGCATGTGTATACTGTATATATATATGTGTATGTGTGTGCGTGCGTATGTATGTATGTATAGTATATATATATATGTGTATTATCATGTTATATATATATATACATATTATATGTTATATATATATATATATATACATGCATATGTGTGTATACATATATATATATATATATATATATATATATATATATATATATATATATATATATATACATATATAAAATGATATTGCACGGATATATATTATACACACACACATATTCGCCCGTGCACATGCAAGTGTACAAACATTTATAACTATATATATACCCAGTTATGTATCTATATGTACATGTGGATGAACGTATA
>NW_026350899.1:0-228 GCF_001194135.2 Octopus bimaculoides | reverse complement strand
TGTGTATAGGCTATACATATGCATGTATATGTGTGTATTGTACGTATGCATGTATATATATGTATGTACTCTATATGTATGCATATATATATATATCTATTGTGTATATATGCATGTATGTATTGTGTGTATATATGTATGTATGTATTATGCGTATGTCTGTATATATATATGCATATATGTATTATGCGTATGTGTGTGTGTGTGTATATATATATATATATATAT
>NW_026350898.1:0-284 GCF_001194135.2 Octopus bimaculoides | reverse complement strand
CGTCCTTGGTAACTTCCTTCCATAGTTGCGATGTCCTGATGAAATCTCTCCCCATGCTCCTCACTGACATCACCCAAATTTTCGGGGAAAAAATCTAGGTGAAAGTACAAAAAACGAACCTTTAAGGACATACGACAACTCATTTTCTGGAAGTTTTCAATAAGCTTTGCTACCAGCTGTTTGTAAATAGGATCCTTGGGATTTCCTAGGAATCCACGAACTGCACATCAAGGGTCTTTTTCAACTTTTGTCATCGCTCTTTCCAGTTTCTTCGACTTTAACAT
>NW_026350897.1:0-490 GCF_001194135.2 Octopus bimaculoides | reverse complement strand
TATATATATAAATATATGTGTATGTGTGTGTTAGAGAGAGTGTGTGTGTACATATATATATGCATGTACGTGTGTGTATGCGTATGGATGGATGCAGGTTTGTGCGTTTATTTAAGTATCGAAATGTGTACATAAAAATATATATGCAGGCTAATAGATATGTGTAGATATCTCTCTCGACACACATATTTTAATGCATATGTAGCTATATAGGCAATGTGTGTTCGTTGTTCTGCAGTGTTCTGTAAGATATTCTACGAAAACAATCTAGGTTTATTTCACAAATATCATGTTCCGTTTATCACAATTGACCAAAGGATGACAACGAGGAAATAGGAGTAACGATTTACATTGTTCCAACACACAGCTATACACACACGCGCGTGGTCGTTTGTATATACATTTATATACATCTTTTTCATTACATTGTTTATATCCGCTTATATACATTTTTTTCATTAACACACTCCGAACTTGTATTTACAAGTAA
>NW_026350896.1:0-486 GCF_001194135.2 Octopus bimaculoides | reverse complement strand
AAAAACAAAAGACCATGACGGGTGTGTAAACAATAAATATGTATTAGCTTAACGCTCGGAAGTGACAAAATCTTTTACGTTTCGAGCCAACGCTCTTCAACAGAAAGGAAGACAGAAATTAACAGAGAGAGAGTAAAATAAAGCAGGTTTAGTGACTATATATGATATTTGGATAATGGCAGTTTGATTCAAATTCGTTGGTATGCTTGAGTTTCAAGTGTGATGCTAGTCGTCAGCCATTTTTTGTATATGAATGAAAGAATCGGATTGTTATTACCGTAAGGTGGTTTGTGGAAGGTCAAGCCATGTCGTGGTTTGATGTTGATATATGGGTAACTGTTAGTGGAAAATACCGCATGAATCAACTTGTTTTGATCCATACATGTAACTTTTCATAAATTGGTTGAGTTCTCTTCTTTCATTTGTCAACTCACTCGTATATATATGCATCTATCTATCTATCTATCTATCTATCTATCTATCTAT
>NW_026350895.1:0-495 GCF_001194135.2 Octopus bimaculoides | reverse complement strand
TAATATGTGACAGTTATTCGGTAGCCATGATAAAACTCCGTGTTTCGGATACCAGGGCGGAGTTTTATCATGGCTACCGAATAATTGCCACATATTATTTACAGATAAATTCCTCTATTTACATATTATCGAGGTCTCTTTCATTCTTTTATTGTCTTACCTTTTCTGTCCTCGTCTGTTGTTGTTTTTTCGTATATTCTCCCATATATATATATATATATATATATATATATATATGTGTGTGTGTATGTATGTATGTATGTATGTATGTATGTATGTATGTATGTATATGTACATATACATATACATACGCTCTTAGATTTGAAAGAATTCTTTAAAATTTTAACATCTCTTCTCCATTTTTAACATATCTGTTGAGTTTGTATGGGATACCTTTTCATATAACACACCATATATATAAATATATGGTGTTATATATATATACTCCGGTTTGGTAGGTGAGATCCACAAAAAAATTTAGTTTCAAGGTGAATA
>NW_026350894.1:0-404 GCF_001194135.2 Octopus bimaculoides | reverse complement strand
TATTCTTTGTAAGCCTAGTACTTATTCTATCGGTCTCTTTTACCGAACCGATATGTTACGGAGACGTAAACGTACCACCATCCTTTGTCAAGCGATGTTGTGGGGACAAACACAGACACACAAACATATACACACACATACATACACACACATATATATATACAAATACGACGGGCTTCTTCCAGTTTCCGTCTATCAAATCCACTCACAAGGCTTTGGTCGGCCTGGGGCTATAGTAGAAGACACTTGCCCAGGGTGTCACGCAGTGGGATTGAACCCGGAACCATGTAGTTCGTAAGCAGGCTACTTTCCACACAGCCACTCCTATGTACATATACACATATATATATGTATGTATGTATGTATAGATTTATGTATATATATGTATGTTTATATATATATAT
>NW_026350893.1:8583-9710 GCF_001194135.2 Octopus bimaculoides | reverse complement strand
CATACATACAAACAAACAAAAATATCCTGTTGTTGATGTTGAAATTTCAAAGAAGGAGCCTTGGATTTTGGTTAGAAACCGGCTCTTTCGCTTTTGGCAAGAAGTCTTGAAATAAAACTGAACAATAAATAATAATATACATATATACATAAATTATATATATATGTAAGGGGGTGCTGAAAAGTTCTTGCCGTTGGGTAAAAGAAAATACAGGAGGATCGGTTAATTATGATTTTATTCAACATATTCCCCTCTTAGACACATACACTTAGCACAGTAGCCCTTCAGTTTTTCTAAGTCCTCCAAAAGAACTCGGAAAGTTGGGTCTCCAACAAGACCTTTCACGACCCCCTTAAAGCCAGTAACTTTTCAGCACCCCCTCGTATACATATACAAACAATCAAACCGCGGTCAAAAATGACGAGACTCAAACAAATAAATTGTTACTCTGAGGCGATTCCGACATCTTCGTTAATTTATTACCCACAAGGGGCTAAATATAGAGGTTATACAAAAGACAATACAATAGGTTTAGTGGCTAGAGGGCGTAAGAAGGAAACTGAATTAGTTAAGGCCCTAGAGGAAGCCATGAGAACTGGCGACGCATCCCAGGTGAGGGCGAAGAGACTGGAGTTAAGCCAGCACCTCGAAGCCAAACACATGGGGGTGTATCGTCAGAGCTAGACTTCGTGCAATGGGGTGCGAGGGAATCAAGGCCGCTGGATGGGCATGTGGAAATGACTCCATAATTCGATCTGTGGTGAATGCGCAAGGTGATTTGATAAACGAACCCGAGGAGATGTGTCGGACCTTTCAGGAGCACTTCGCCCAGCTTTTCGTGGGGAGCAATGGACCGAATAGTAGGATAGACCTTACAGACTTCCTCGCCGGGCTGCCACGCCTCTCGGGACAGGACGTGGTCGATTACATCTGGGGAAGTGATTGGAGCCATAGCGGACTGCGGCGGTGGTAAAGCGCCGGGACTCGATGGTCTACCGTACGAGCTATATAAAACTATGCCAGACTTGTTCGGGTACGTACTGGCTAGCGTTTACGTGAACTGGCAACAGAATGGGTTTGTTCCTAGAGTTGTGCACCAGGGAGTAGTGACGCTGGTCAGGAAAGAC
>NW_026350893.1:5200-7011 GCF_001194135.2 Octopus bimaculoides | reverse complement strand
AAAAAAAAAGAAATCCCTAAGTTATTCCATGTTAAAGTTGTCGTATTTCTGTAATTTCAACCAATCACTGACGTCCATTCAGCCGATATACATTAAGTGCCGACTACATAAACAAACGATTCTGAAACAATTAACTCTGAGTGGTTGGCATTAGGAAGGGCATCCAGCTGTAGAAACTCTGCCAAATCTAGATTGGAGCCTGGTGTTGCCATCCGGTTTCACCAGTCCTCAGTCAAATCGTCCAACCCATGCTAGCATGGAAAGCGGACGTTAAACGATGATGATGATGATGATGATGATACGTAGTTGTTACACTAAATAACTAAATCGTTTTATTTCTGCTTCTACATTTGCAGTGTACCCACCCTGTTTGGACAGTATTCCAATTGAAGGAAGATACCCAGATATTGAATCGAAATGCCGGTCCTACTATGTCTGCAACAAAGGTGTTGTGACTAAACAAGACTGTCCCAAAGGTCTTCTGTTCGATATTTGGACAAACGTGTGCCAACTTGAGAAACTGGTACCTTCCTGCAGATTCGTGTAGACGAGGACTCAATTTGTAGGAATTTTCTTCTCTCGCAAATATTGAATATTTCTTTCATTCATACAACACCATCTGGCAATTGTCTTCCCAGAATGACATTTCAACCAATGAAAAGCTGGTCTCAACTACAATAATATATTTATTTTCTTTTTGTGTGCTTTGCGTATATATGTGTATATATATATATATATATATATATATATATATATATATATATATATATATATATATGTATGTATATATATATATATATATATGTATGTATATATATATTTTGTCACACATCATATACACACAAACACACATATATAAACAAATATACATACATTATCTAGCTAGCTAGCTGGCAATTTGTCTGTGTCTATCTATTTTATCTGTCTGTCTGTCTCTCTCACACCCTCTCTCTTTATCTATACACACACACACACACACACATATATATATATATATATATATATGCATATAAATTTATGTATTTTTATATGTATATATGTATACGTGTATGTGCGTGTATAAAGTTAATGTTCAAACAAAATCTGCGAATCGCTCACTGACCAGTTGTAATTAAGACACAGTGGGTATAGATAGATATGCAAGCAGACAAGTAGATGCAGCTAGCATGTGGATAGCTAATTATACACAGACGTAGAGTGTGTTCGAAAGAGTAATTAAGAAATAGAGAGTGTTCACATAGCTGACAATTAGTGTCAGATATTGTTAATTAATTATTCAAGTCTCCTTCCGCTTCTCTTAAATATTACCAAAGTGTTAGCACATCAGGCAAAAATGCTTAGCGGGTCTTTTTTGCTTGTCTTTACGCTCTGAGTTCAAATTCCACTGAGGTCAACTTTGCCCTTCATCCTTTCGGGTGGGGTGGGGGTGAAGGTCGATGAAACAAGTACCAGTTGAAGACTGGGGTCAATGTAATCGACTTAGCCCCCTCCTTCCAAAGCACTGCCCTTGGGCCAGAATTGCAGCCAAAATTACCGAATTACTTCTGCATCATAAGCTTAACTCACACACATCCATGTACACACATAAATATATATATACATACATATGTATATATATATGTGTGTGTATATATATATATATATATATATATATATATATGTGTGTGTGTGTGTGGCGATTTTCTTCCTCCGTTTTCCTTTTCTTTTGGACTTTCCTCTGTTTTCGAAGAAGAGCGTCTGCTCGAAACGTTAAACCATCTTTTTTTCCTTCCCCCGAGCGTCTGCTAATACTTTACATGTACCACATCCTC
>NW_026350893.1:2896-3731 GCF_001194135.2 Octopus bimaculoides | reverse complement strand
GGCTTGAAAGAAATGAAGACAGCATGCTTGAAAGAAATAAAGCCAGCTATGCTACATGGTAGTGAGACATGGGCTGTGACTGTTGAGAACCTGCGAAGGCTTGAAAGAAATGAAGACAGCATGCTTGAAAGAAATAAAGCCAGCTATGCTACATGGTAGTGAGACATGGGCTGTGACTGTTGAGGACATGCGAAGGCTTGAAAGAAATGAAGCCAGCGTGTAGAAACCATGCCAAGACAGATATGGGTACCACTCAAGCAGAGTGGTCCCCGAACGCGCACCCGCGCAGTCACGCGTCCGCGTTAGCTAGTCGTGAGTGGTCGATCCTAACCCTAACCCAAAACACATGTATTCATTTGCACACGCGCACTCACTTTTTGTAGGATCGACCACTCACGACTAGCTAGCGCGGACGCTCGACTGCGCGGGTGCGCGTTCGAGGACCACTCTGCTTTAGTAGTACCCAGATATGGAGATTAGGCAGCTCTTCAGCTGGCCACCTCCAAGTCAAACAATCCAACCCATGCCAGCACAGAAAACGGATGTTAAATGATGATGATGATGATGATAAGCCTATAAATACAAATATGTGCCTGTGTCACCTAAAAGCACCAAGTACACTCTGTAAGGCTGCCAAGGCAGACATCAAAACACAATACAGTCGTCTGCGTCATTAAATCACTCTTACTCTTTTACTTGTTTCAGTCATTTGACTGTGGCCATGCTGGAGCACCGCCTTTTAGTCGAGCAAATCGACCCCAGGACTTATTCTTTTGTAAGCCTAGTACTTATTCTATCGGTCTCTCTTTTTGCCGAACCGCTAAGTGACGGGGAC
>NW_026350893.1:1251-2073 GCF_001194135.2 Octopus bimaculoides | reverse complement strand
GGGGGGGGGAGGTTCAGATTACATATAGTCCATATTACAGAAGATGTATATCCAAAATAATATTGTATTAATAGACAAATATATAAAGTATGATTATTTAAAAAGTTTGAAGTATCTTACGATCATTTCATGATTGTATTACTCTTCGAGTATTAGGTAATACATCCATTCGTCAAAGGGAAAGAGTGAATTTCCGTGTAGTCAATCGAATGCTGTTTAAAAATATATCATAAGGATGTTGTTTAAAATAGTTACTGGCATAGATGTGTATTTGGTATGAACTTGGGCTAAAAATTTTTGAAGAAACAATATACAAACGTGCTAAAATCCTTTGCAGTAATCCATGATGGTTGTTTGTAGATATACATCCCATAATTACATTCTCTTCAATATGTGATCCACAAATACAGAAAGTAAAAGTGGTTACATTATTGTTTTATTTTATAGGTACTACTAAAGCAGCGCGGACCCGAATGCGCAAGCTAGATCCTAACCCTAACCCTAAACACGTATTCATTTGCACACGCGGGTTAGGGTTAGGGACAGGGATAGGGTTAGGGTTAGGATCGACCACTCAAGACTAGCTAGCGCGGACGCGCGACTGCGCGTTCGGGTCCGCGCTGCTTTAGTAGGACCTATTTTATATAAATGTAAAAATAGACGTTTACTGACCAGATACAAAGTAAATTAATGTTATATTTAAATTATTATACTTAAAATCAGTTTGTTGTACATTAGAGCAGGGGTTTTCACCAGTCCTCAATCAAATCGTCCAACCCATGCTAGCATGGAAAGCGGACGTTAAACGATGACGACGATGAT
>NW_026350893.1:0-878 GCF_001194135.2 Octopus bimaculoides | reverse complement strand
ACACTTTATTGCATTAAGTTACAGATATATATATATATATATATATAAATATGTTAATCGAAGTGCATGGTATTACAGATGCATGACAGCCAATTTTACCAATCAGTTTCGCACAGGATATTGCTTAACCTGACGGTCACCAAATAACTGTGCTCATCAGAGAGGGCAGGAAATGGAAACTGTTTTCTGTTACTGGAGGTGGGGATGTGTCACATCCAGTTCGTGGGTAGTGTGGGAATGATGAAAAGAAATCGTTGGAGATAATTAACCGCCCCTCTCCCCCCCACCAAAAAAAAAAAACAAAAAAACCCCCAAACAAACACACGAGTCCCTATTCTTTTTGATTTATGAATTCTTAGATGACTACATGTATATGGATATATAAATACAGATATATAGATATATTCGTTGACAAATATATATATATAAAAGATTCTGGTTTAAATTCTCCTTTCCCACTTAATTGCTGCATTTGTGCTTTCTGCCCTCATCCCCACCAATGTTGAAATCCTGTCCTCCCCCAAGCTCACCCAAGAGAACTTTTGTCTTTTGCATTATCATTAATTTTTCACACACACACACACACACAAAATAATCCCTGAGTTTGAAGGATGAAGGCTGTATCATCACTATTATACCAGAATAATAGTGATAATGATGCTGATGATGATAATGATATGCATATGTATTCATATATATATAACTCATGAATATGTATATGTATGTATGTATGTATATGTATCTATATACATATACAGTAGCATCCTGTCATTGAATATGTTGATTAAATTATTTCCATTTAATTATAAATATAGTTTCAAATTATAGATATATATATATATATATGTTCATAGAAAAACATGTAATCGTTACCAATA
>NW_026350892.1:0-612 GCF_001194135.2 Octopus bimaculoides | reverse complement strand
TATATCTTTATTTTTTAGCGATTGTGTGGGTGAGCATGTGTGTGTTTCGAGTGAGGGTAGATGAGTATACACATATAGGCACTTGTATGTGGGTGTGCTGGCGCACAAGTGCATGTATGGACATGTGTGCTTACGCAATTGCTATGGACATTTTTACTCCCTCCCCTCACTTAGCGGTCATTCTAATAGCTCTTTTGTCTTAGTAACGGCCAATCACACAATAATTTCCCTTTGTTTAACAGTCATTTTCATAGCCTTTTTTTCGATGGCTGGATAACTGAAGAGATGTTGGCGTGGGTTTCCGCCCCGACATCCGAAACTCGGAGTTTTATCATGGCTACCGAATGATTGTCACATATTATATTTACAGATATATATATATGTATATATATATATATATATATATATATACAGACATAAGCAAAAATGCTAATTCTAAAATCTCTCAAAGAGATCAACGCAGTAGTTGTACTAACAAGTGATATTCGTAGTCACTTTAACATGGTTGTCTGTACGAGCGGAGTCTACTGCAATTCTTTTTATTCCTGTTGCTAGGAGATGGTAGGTGTTATGTTTCCCTCGGACTGACTCGCAGAGATAACATAACGAGTT
>NW_026350891.1:0-441 GCF_001194135.2 Octopus bimaculoides | reverse complement strand
TTTTGCTTATACGTATGTAGATGTATGGATACGCATACGCAAATAATTAATTATGAGCATACGAAGCTACATATTTAAACGTGTATGTATGCAGATGTATATTAATGTACACATAGGTGTGTTTATGAATAGACGCATGCATGTCTGTGTGTATACAAGTATGAACGTATGTCTGTATATGTATATATGTACATGTATACATGTGTGGGTATGAACACATACACGTGAGTGTGCAAGTATACATATATGTGTGTTTATGCAGGTATGTGTGTATACATATGCGGGTATATGTGTGTATGTGTGTTTGCGTGTATATGTGTGTATGTGTGTTTGCGTGTATACATGCATATATGTATGTGTATGTTTATATACATGTTTGCATACATATATTTATATTCGTATGTATATATCCATAGATAGAAGTGTGTGTGTGTGTGTGTG
>NW_026350890.1:0-232 GCF_001194135.2 Octopus bimaculoides | reverse complement strand
ATATATATATATAATGAAGGCGGCTTTACGCAATTTACTACGAAATGGGAAATATTCAATTGTCACTAGTGATGACTATATGTATGTATGTATATATGTGTTTATACGCATGAATACATGTGTACGCATAGATAAACAATATGTGTGCGTGTGTGTGTGTATTCAGGCACATATATATGTTCATAATATATACATGTTTTCTACTTGCACTGATATTACATATCACACACAG
>NW_026350889.1:0-1163 GCF_001194135.2 Octopus bimaculoides | reverse complement strand
TGGAAACAAAAGGGTTTATAGGACTGCAAAAAAGAAGTGTTCAAATGTAATTGAGACAGAGATAAAAAAACATTGATCATAGAACAAACATCAAATGCGAGTCGACGACTTTATATATAACAACATACCTCAAACAATTTGATCATATATAAATATTACCATGGTTCTTCAACATATAAAAATATACATATACAAAAAACACAAGTTAAAAATATATATCTCTCTCTTTCTCTTGCCTTTAACCCTCCAACGTGGAGTATAGGCCACTTATAATTGAATTCCATGTCGCATAATTTCTCGCTTCTGTACTTATACTCTGCCATGAATGTCCCCCTTTCTCTAGTTCCTTTTGTGGTGATCTACGCCACGAGTTCTTAGGCCTACCCCTCTTTCTATATCCATCCGGATTCCACTGTAAAGCACTTTTCGCTACATTTGGTGTCTTTTCTAATTGTGCTATCAATCCACTTTCACTTTTTCTTAAATATTTGCTCCCTAATCGGAACTGTTTAAAAAAGTATGGGGCGCAAGTGTAATTTCAATAAAGAACAAAATAAGAATTTTTAACACTAACGTAAAAGCGGTTTTATTATTGTATGGGGCTGAGACATGGCGAACAACAGTTAAGTCAAATAAGCAAATACAATCATTCATCAACAGGTGCTTGCGTAGTATACTTAAAATCAGACGGCCCGAACACATAAGCAATATAGAGCTACGGCAAAAATATATATGCAAATAAAAATACAAATATATAGAACCGCCTATCAAAAAGGTCATTTCTATCTTCTATATTCTATCTGTATAAAGAATTTTTGGGCGGTTTTTGCTATTTGAAAGGTTGGCGTTTTTATTCGCATATTTATCAACCTCTCGTTCGTTTTGTGCCTCTTATATTTATCACGCATAACTCTTTATATGTTATTTTTATTTATATGTAATTTTATATGTATGTTTATATGCTTTTATATTTCTTCTATGTTTTTATGCATGTTTGGTTTTATTTTTTTATACCCTTGAAGAACCTTTACGCCTGCGCATGCATGACTTATGTCGATGTGTATAAATATATATGATTTAATTACACTGATTGAATATATCTAATTTATGCGTTCGGGGATCTGTTTGACTGCCTATAACTTGCGTTTTCAATTTCCTCCATT
>NW_026350888.1:0-345 GCF_001194135.2 Octopus bimaculoides | reverse complement strand
TGTATGTATGTGTGTACATGAATAAATGAATGGATGCATATATGACGTATCTAAATATGCATATGTGTATGTGTGTATGTGTGTGTGTAAATATGTATATGTGTACGTGTGTGTGTGTGTGTGTATTGTTTCTGTAACGGATATATGTGATTTTCAGTGTTTATAAATCATACGGGCATTTTGAATCATGTGTTCCTTAAAATACAAACACACACACACACATGGACACACGCACACACATACACAGACACACACACACACACATATACACACAATTATATGTGCGTGTAGTATGTATATATATATATATATATATATATATATTTATATGTGTGTGTGTATACA
>NW_026350887.1:0-242 GCF_001194135.2 Octopus bimaculoides | reverse complement strand
ATATATATAAAGTTTTGGGATTTATAGTCTGCATGTGGAATAGTGGCGCAAGTTTGGATAATTTTAGCCTTAAGATGAAGTGAATGATTTCAGCTAAAATATAATGTTTTTAATTAACTACAGTCTACTTTCATAAACACCTCTCACTGTCAAGGGTTGTTTGTTGATTTATACATACATATCTAGCTACATATATACATTTACTTAGAAGTGTGTGTGTGTGTATATTTAGATGTATGTGT
>NW_026350886.1:0-479 GCF_001194135.2 Octopus bimaculoides | reverse complement strand
AGACATCCTTTCCACCTTTCAATTTATATAGTATCTCCATAGTTGCATCACCCCAATCCAGAGGAACCTCTTCAGTATGCCAAACCCTCTGAATCACATCCATCAATATTGTTCAGAGATGATCACCACCATATTTATATATCTCTGCACCTAATCCATCCATACCAAGGGCCTTTCCATTGTTCAATTTCCTGGTTGCCATTTTTATTTCAGCCAGGTGTGGAACCTCTGCTAAAAGATGTTTCGTTGGTCTCTCGGGTACATTATCAAGAAAAGAGGGGTCAACTTCAGTGGGTCCATTGAGCAACTCATCAAAATGTTCTTTCCATCTCCCATCAATATCTTTAGGATTTGTTAATAATTCTGTGCCATCCTTGCTCTGAAGCACCACAACCATTAGTGAAGCTGGTCCATAGACTTTTTTCAAGAGGGAGTAAAGAAAAGTTTGGAATTGTTAGCATTTGAGGCTTCTTGGATTT
>NW_026350885.1:0-207 GCF_001194135.2 Octopus bimaculoides | reverse complement strand
TTTCTTAAATTATTCTCATTCGTATCAGTTCAACAACATTGTGAACTTTCATAATTTATTCATTCATCCCATTCACATTTTGTAAAACAATCTCCAAAATCTTTGTATGTATTTTTAGAAGAATATAATTGATATTTTATTTCACAAGAGTCTCGTCGTTATTTTATATTCGTTTATTTCTTGTTTCATATGAAATATTACTCGTAT
>NW_026350884.1:0-604 GCF_001194135.2 Octopus bimaculoides | reverse complement strand
ATATATATATATATGGGTGTATAAGTAGGTATAGGAAATCTAACGGTATGAATGTTATTCCGTTTTTGGCCTCTTCTTTTGGTATCAGTCATTTTTAGTGTTTATGTGTCTCCCCAAAACGAACTGGATATGCACCGCACGTAAATGATCATCTCGTTAAAACGGTTGTTATAGTTTAATTCTCAAAGCGGTTCACTGATTGGGTATCCACTTTTATGTAAAAGATAGGAAAGAATAAGTGAAAAAATAAAGGTCTTCAAGGAACTCGAAACGTTATGTATATACAATTAATTTTACATTTATATAGTATCTCATAGTTCTTCTACATCTATATCCATAAACAGAGTGTTTCTCGGTGTTTGTGCTTCGTCAGTAATGTGTAACAGACAGGAACTTCATTATACTATTACAAGTAACATATTCAAGTTGTATTCTTCGTCGTAAACCAGGTCGAGCGATAGAGTAAGAGAGAAAGGTTACAAAAAATAGTCGTACGTATTTTCAGGGAGAGAGCGAGAAAGAGAAAGGGAGAGAGAACAGCGAGAGAAAAACAGACACACACACACACACACACATATATATATATACATATATACACACACAC
>NW_026350883.1:0-321 GCF_001194135.2 Octopus bimaculoides | reverse complement strand
ATGTATGAAGAAATATATGATACACAGTGGAAAGAAAACTCCTACTATCTTTACCAGTTTTGTTTTACTTAACTATTTTTAGATTGAATTAAATGAATTTCAATGCCATAGTCCTGCCGTGACTAATTGTTTGCCTTCCCCATTACTGTAACTGATACCTAGTGACTCAAAGGTAAGCTACCAACTGCCAGTTTTTTTCGAACCAGACAATCACCCAACCACAACTCCAGCTGCTTTTTAACTGGAATTTTGGTGGATTACCTATTCGAGTTACCTTGACCTAAACTCTTCATATTTATAGGCTCGAAACGTAAAAGACTT
>NW_026350882.1:0-370 GCF_001194135.2 Octopus bimaculoides | reverse complement strand
ATATATATATATATATATGCATATATTTATATATATATATATACTTGTATATATATATGTGTGTGTATATACATATATGTATAAATATGCTTGTATGTCCATGTACATATATGTAAATATATCTATATTTATCTAAATGTGTGTGTGTGTATATATATATATATGTATGTATATGCACATATATATATATGTATGTTTGCACACATACATGCATACACATATACACATACACATACACACACACACACGCGCGCACACACTCATGTATATATACATATACGAATATGTCCCAGCACATGATTACGGTTAATGACACTCCAAAAACCTATTAAATATACTGATATAAAAGCTAAATAATTCCTACCTTTTG
>NW_026350881.1:0-689 GCF_001194135.2 Octopus bimaculoides | reverse complement strand
TATATATATATATATATATATACATATATATATACATATATATACACATTTCATGTTGTTTATGCATATGTATATACATATATATGTATGTATATATGCATATATATATTATTTATATGTTATATACATATACATACATATACATATATATATATATATAGATATACATGTATATATAATGTATATATATACATGTATATATGCACATACACATACATATATATATATATATATATACACATATATATACATATACATACATATATACATACATATATATATTCATATATATATATACACACATATATATATACATATATATAAATGTATATATATACATATATGTACATATGTATATATAAACCATATATACATATATATATATATATACATATATACATGTATATACATAGACAACATAATTCTGATGCGATTCTATTCTATTCTATTATTCTATTACTCTTTCGTTTTCTCCCTTTTTTCTCCCTCTTTTCTATACATACATACTCCTGTTTGGTAGGTGAGTTCCGTAAAAAATTTAGATTCAGGTGAATATGGCACTTAAGTTTAGGCACCAGAATTTATTATGATATTATTCATACAGTTTCAAAATTAGGTGATTAAAATATAAAAAAAGCAACAAGGATATCGAAAGTTAATGCAGTACGATCGTTTAATGCGACTCCATT
>NW_026350880.1:0-407 GCF_001194135.2 Octopus bimaculoides | reverse complement strand
CGTTCGTTCGTTTCATTCTTTCGTTCGTCCGTTCGTTCTGAGATACGTTCGTTCGAACGTACGTACTTTCGTTCATTCGTTCGTCTGTTCGTTCGTTCCTTCGCACGTAAGTACGTACGTTTGTTCCGTCGTTCCTTCTTTCGTACCCACGTACATTTTTTCGTTCAATCGTTCGTTCATTCTTTCGTACGTTCGTTCGTTCGTACGTACGTGCGCACGTTCGTTAGTTTGTTTGTTCGTTCGCTCGTTCGTTCTTTCGTACGGTCTTTCGTTCATTCGTTCGTACGTACGTACGTACGTACGTACGTTCGTTCGTTTGTTCGTACGTACCTACGTTCAATTCTTTGTTCGTTCGTTTTTTTTTTGGTACCTACGTACGTTCGTTCGTTCAATCGTTCGTTCGTTCT
>NW_026350879.1:0-657 GCF_001194135.2 Octopus bimaculoides | reverse complement strand
CATCTTCACCAACTCTATTTCATTTATTTTATTGTATTTCATTGTTTTTGTTTTGTTTTTTTTTTCTATAGTATTTATAGTACATTTCTGGGGGTTTTTTTCTGCTCTGAAACCTTAGCTTCCCAATTTCAATAAAACAAACAAAGTAGAGAATGGCAGTATAAATAAACAAATAAATAAATAAATGAATGGTGTTGATACTAATACATCTACTACTACTACTACTATTACTACTACTACTACTAATAATAATAATAATAATAATAATAATAATAATAATAATAATAATAATAACAACAACAATGAAAACAAAAGGACTAAATGAAAAACAATAACATAAAACACTAACCAAATATAAACTACATCCGTTTTTTTTTGCTCTTGTTATGTATATAATTGTTGTTCAATAATTACTAATTACTAATCTAGTTAGCAACTGGAAAATTTTCCTCAGTCACACAATAACAGCAATAACAAAAATCAACTCCCTAGAAAAAACACACAAACACACACACAAACAAAAATAAAAACAATTAAAATTTACATTTTTGTTAGTGTTGTCTGATGGTTTGTTTCAATATTTGTTGGATTTACTAATTGTCATCACCATCGTCATCACCGTTATATTATTATTATTATTATTATTATTATTATTAT
>NW_026350878.1:0-272 GCF_001194135.2 Octopus bimaculoides | reverse complement strand
AACCATACTACATATTATAGTGGTTATGAATCAACAGCATCAAATATCAATGGCAAACATTGAATTATTCTTAGAATTCTTCCAAACCTACGCAATCGACTTGAAATATATTTTGACAATAAAACAACTTCCGTCACCAAATCTACTGACTTCGGTTTGTGTTAATAATCCCAGTTTACCATTGTTTTGATGTTTCTTCATAAACATTGGTTAGAAACAATTTAAAACATCAAGAATATTCTCTGAAAAACGTCTATATATATATATATATA
>NW_026350877.1:0-226 GCF_001194135.2 Octopus bimaculoides | reverse complement strand
ATTTGTATATATATACATACATAGATAGGGAGAGAGAGAAAGAGAGAAATAGAAAGAAGGGTGAACTGCTATTTTCCCCCTTTTTTGTAGGTCTTTTAAGCACAGAACGCTGACTAAATAAACAACATTTCCCTTCACTGGACATGGGCTGTTATTGTAAATTATATCCTCACACTTAACGAAAACAGGAGAGACAGAGAGACAGGCAGACAGACAGATAGATAGA
>NW_026350876.1:0-333 GCF_001194135.2 Octopus bimaculoides | reverse complement strand
ACACACACACACACACACACACACACACACACACAAACACAAACACACAATGTTTAACAACTTTATTTCGCCATCCTTCAACTTGTACGAAAAGCAATGCTTTTTACAACTTAACCATCAACCAGTCAGCCTGGACTGCCATTCACCTGGTTTTTAGCGAATATATCTGTCATTTAGACATAGTTTTATTACATTTTTATAAGTTCGTTGATGAGAAAGTCACCATTAAAACTACAGTAGTACACTCCAGTCACAATAGTACAACAAAAACTATTGTAACAAAATAAATAATACAATAAGGAAAAAAATAAATGAGAAAGCAAAAAATAAAAA
>NW_026350875.1:0-971 GCF_001194135.2 Octopus bimaculoides | reverse complement strand
AACCCGGATCCATGTGGTTGGCAAACAAGCTAGTTACCACAGAGTGCTTAAATTCGACGGGCTTCCTTTCAGTTTCCTTCTACCAAATCCACTCAGAAGGCTTTGGTCGACCCGGGGCTATAGTAGAAGACACTTGCCCAAGGTGCCACACAGTGGGACTGAACGCGGAACCATGTGGTTGGCAAGCAAGCTAGTTACCACACACTGCTTATATTCGAAGGGCTTCCTTTCAGTTTCCTTCTACCAAATCCACTCAGAAGTCTTTGGTCGTTCTGGGGCTATAGTAGAAGATACTTGCCAAAGGTGCCACGCAGTGGGACTGAACCCGGATCCATGTGGTTGGCAAGCAAGCTAGTTTCCACACACTGCTTGTATTCGAAGGGCTTCCTTTCAGTTTCCTTCTACCAAATCCACTCAGAAGGCTTTGGTAGGCCCGGGGGCTATAGTAAAAGACACTTGCCCAAGTTAACACGCAGTGGGACTGAACCCGGATCCATATGGTTGGGAAACAAGCTAGTTACCACACAGTGCTTATATTCGAAGGGCTTCCTTTCAGTTTCCTTCTACCAAATCCACTCAGAAGGCTTTGGTCGGCCCAGGGCTATAGTAAAAGACACTTGCCCAAGTTAACACGCAGTGGGACTGAACCCGGATCCATATGGTTGGTAAACAAGCTAGTTACCCCACAGTGCTTATATTCGAAGGGCTTCCTTTCAGTTTCCTTCTACCAAATCCACTCAAAAGGCTTTGGTCGGCCCGGGTCTATAGTAGAAGACATTTGCTCAAGGTATCACGAAGTGGGACTGAACCCAGATCCATGTGGTTGTCAAACAAGCTAGTTACCACACAGTGCTTATATTCGAAGGGCTTCCTTTCAGTTTCCTTGTACCAAATCCACTCACAAGGCTTTGGTCGACCCTGGGCTATAGTAGAAAACACTTGCCGAAGGTGCCACGCAGTGGGACTGAACC
>NW_026350874.1:0-1137 GCF_001194135.2 Octopus bimaculoides | reverse complement strand
CACAACCACACATACGTGACCTGTGACAACAACATACACATTGCTCCCGTTCTCCCCATCTTCCTCTCTCGCTGTCTCAAACGCATACACGTGCAAGTAAACATAATCATTCACAAAAATATAACTCAATGTGGCATAACTACAGAGTTGTACCCCCACCAACTTTGGAAGGTCATAACCTTCAGAAAAATGAATATTTTTTAATGAAATTTTCTATGCATATATTATTTATTACGTCGATTCCGAATATACAAAAATGTTCGGTGAAAGCGTTTTGGGAGGGGGTGTGGGGCAATGTTCGGAAATTCCACTTAAATTCCTCTTAACCTCCAGGAAAATGAATATTTTTTCGTGAAATTTTCTACAAATATGCCTTGATGTATGTACATTTCGAGCATATAGGAATTTTGAAGGAAACAACTGCAGGTTATTTTTGAGAAGTGTTCCCCGCTAGGTGGTGTTTCGGAGCAAGTCGTCCATATTTGTTTCATTTTTGTCTATTATGTGCATATGTGCATCTTTAGATTTCTAATGAAGTAATAGGAAGTGAAGAGAAGCCGTCATAAGAAAAATTTTAACTACCTCTATTCCTTTCTCCCCCTCTCTCTACCTCTTCCTCTCTCGCTCTCTCATGTTCGTCATTGTTTTGTAAATATACCACGATTTTCACTAGGGTGTTAGGGTTAGGGTTTTAGGGTCAGGGTTTAGGTTTAGGGTTAGGGTTAGGGTTAGGGTTAGGATTAGTGTTACGGTTACGGTTTTAGGGTCAGGGTTAGAGTTTAGGGTTTGTGTTAGGTTTAGTGTTAGGATTAGGTTTAGGATTAGGGTTGGGTAATCGTGTGGGTGTTAATCTGAAAAATTACAGATATGTGAAAATTACCGACCCTGCCATCTATTATAACTTTTGTTGTTCTGTTTAATATATACATAGATTATGCCTCCAAAGAAGAGAGTTTGCTGGGGAAAGACAACAACCGGTTTAAAATGACAGCAATAGACTGCAGCAATTCACCACGTTCCAGAAACTACTTTGAACATAATGCAAAATGGTGCATCAATATCTTCTGCCCAATGTGATATATTTCATGCAAAACTGTGTAGCAACAGATCGCCAGCAATTGCTTCATCACAAATTTC
>NW_026350872.1:0-353 GCF_001194135.2 Octopus bimaculoides | reverse complement strand
CTAGCATGGAAAGCGGACGTTAAACGATGATGATGATGATGATGATCCACTCTTACTTTGCATTGAGTATTATCTTTCCAGATAATTTTCAGTGAACCTAGTAGTTGTGTTTACTGCACTGTTCCTTCTTCCAGATTAAGTTCAAATTTCCCAAAGTTAGCTTTCAAATTTTTTCGTCACAGTTTTCAAGGCCCTGAGGATAATTGGCAAACTCATGACTTTATTAAATTTATTGTAACATTTGAGGATTATATAATACTTTTTAAAATTTTTACTCAGGTATCATAAGTACATCATGTAATCATATCATCATCATCATCATCGTTTAACGTCCACTTTTCATGCTAGCATGG
>NW_026350871.1:0-283 GCF_001194135.2 Octopus bimaculoides | reverse complement strand
TTATATATGTATATATATGTATTTGATGTTGTTGTTGGCATCATTTTGTCTCGGGAAGCAATGGAGTTGCGCATAAGCTAATTCAGTCTGGTTTTTGCATTTCATGTCCTCTCCAGTTTTGCGCAAGCCTGGGCTAGATGTAAGAAAATCCTGGGTAGCCCAATCGTCAGGATTCCTCTTTAGACCTTGCTGACGTAGTCTATAGAATTGCAAGGCATTACGTTTGGCACCACCTTGGTTGCAGGAGCTGCCGGAAGAGTATCGAGTCAAACACTAAACCGCC
>NW_026350870.1:0-314 GCF_001194135.2 Octopus bimaculoides | reverse complement strand
TAATAATAATAATAATAATACTTTATGGATATATTAATATTATTTCGGTTGAAAAAACTTTGACAATGTAAATATCTTAATAATTACTATGGGTAGCAAAAATCTCACATAAACTAGGATATCACACCCGTTTTATAGGTAGAAATACCAAGTTAAAGTGATGTATTTTGAGTAGATATGAATAATAATAATAAATGGAACAAAACGCATATAAACAATAAGTTCCTTTAAATGAATATATGTGCAATTCCAGCACCTCTTACTTCTTTGGAGTAGGTGCACATATATTTTGAAACATATTTAGGAATTAAAGG
>NW_026350869.1:0-661 GCF_001194135.2 Octopus bimaculoides | reverse complement strand
TATGTTTTCTGCAGTTGATGTCGTCGGCATCATTTATATAATCGAGCAATTTTTAATCAATAATCTATTCTTATCGAACTAAAATCTATCGTTCTCTCTCTTTCCGTCTGCTCAATACATTCTAACCCAGAACAACCTAACATTAAATTTATTCTCAGACTCATTGAAAGAAACTAAGCACGTGACTTAGCTCCAGTTTACTTGCTATTATTTTACTGTTTATCTCTTGAGAATGTCCATCAGGAAGTAGGCCAAGGTCAAGCGAACGTATATTTTATGGTACTCGCATGAAGCATCTTATTATTGGTGTCTTAGCGCTTCGTTCGGCATAACACCTTTCTTTGATCTTTTAGTTTTTTTTAAAGGAACTCACTTCGTTGCAAGATTTTGGACGGGGTCTTTGGTCTCAGAGGATAACAAAGTGAAGGAAAACAAAATCCCTTGTGGAAGACAGTCTCATGCTTATGTAGAAAAACAAACTGGAACGGTTGTGTGGTAAGAAGTTTGCTTCCCAATCACACAGTTCCAGGTTCAGTCCCACCGCGCGACATCTAGGGCAAGTGACTCCTAATATAGCCTCGGGTCAGTAGAAGCCTTTCGAGTGGATTTCGCGGATGGAAACTGATAGAAGCCTGTCATATATGTATGTGTGTATATATAT
>NW_026350868.1:0-495 GCF_001194135.2 Octopus bimaculoides | reverse complement strand
ATATATATACATATATATATATATATATATACATATAAGTTTCAAAAAAGGAAAAAGACAAAAAACAACAACAAAAAACAATAACGTGAGGACGTGATACAGATTGTGTTACTAGACTACATGTACATATATATACATATACCTATATATGCATATATGTATATGTATGTGGTAAGTAGCTTGCTCACCAACGACATGGTTCCGGGTTCATTCCCACTGCGTTGCACCTTGGGCAAGTGTCTTCTACTATGGCCTCGGGCTGAACAAAGTGAGTGGATTTGGTAGACGGAAACTGAAAGAAGCCTGCCGTATATGTGTATATATATATATATATATATATGTATGCGTGTGTATATGTTTGTGTGTCTGTGTTTGTCCCCACCCCAACATCGTTTGACAACCGATGGTAGTGGGTTTATGTCCCATAACTTAGGGGTTCGGCAAGAGAGAACGATAGAATAAGTATTAGGCTTACAAAGAATAAGTCCTGGGGTC
>NW_026350867.1:0-958 GCF_001194135.2 Octopus bimaculoides | reverse complement strand
TATAATAAGAGGTTAGATTAGCCTCATTAAGGGATAGCAATATTCAATGAATTACTGGTTCATTACCTAATATTTGTTGTGAATAATAATGATATTCAGTTTTGTATATAAATCATTGTTTATAATTAATCAAAAGAAAATTAAGAAATCGGAGATATAGCATTTAATAATTCTGCTGAGGTGATTCTAAAATATAGCATTTAATAACCTAACGGTATATCTTTGTTCTACCCCTCAGATGAGATTTTGCCTAATATAATCATTTAATAATTGCTATTCTAATCTTTAGGCTTAATGGAAACAGCTGTATGATACTATGTTGGATTATCGACAGGGTCCTGTTACGTTTATTATTTTATTTTCACTCATGACTATTAGCTATTTAGGCGACTATTCTGTTACTGATATCTTGTAACAGAAACCAAAGGAAGCAAGAATAAAGGTATCTAACACATTTTTCCACATTTAATGAACGACAAACTTTTACGATTAGGTCGTCATCTAAATCAGTGCTTCTCAAATTATCAGAGATGGCGTACCAGCAGTTTCTTTGTTCCAATGTGTCAGGGACCAGTAATATTTCTTAGTAATATTAATTTATACCGAAACAATATATATAATGAACATAATAAAAGTTGACGATTTTTTTTATCTTATGTTTATTTTGTAAACAAATAATATAATATCACATTAGCATTATATCAGCTTTTTATAATGTTTCATTCTTTTCTGGAAACTCGCCGCATACCAGCAGCTGATGGCTCGCAGGTCGGCACCGGTCCGCGGACCACCATTTGTATGGCAAAACAAATAGACATCCTCGTGGCATCTGTCTATCTATCTATCTATTACGGTAGATACATAGACAATCAACCTCTGTTTGGATTTACTTTCTCACACACACACACAACAGCACACACACGCAGACTCACACATATGTACAGACGTATATATATAT
>NW_026350866.1:0-375 GCF_001194135.2 Octopus bimaculoides | reverse complement strand
GCTAGAGTATATGGGAGAGAAGTTAAGTGTGTATGTGTTTGTATGTGAACGTTAGAATATGCATGTGTGCATGCATGTTTCTGTAAGTGTACGTATGTGTGAATGATGGTGAACATGTGTGTGCGTGCGTGTTAGAGTATGCATTGTGTGTATGCGTGTGTCAATGCTTGTACATGTGCGTATGAGAATGTAAATGAGTTTGCGTGCATGACCATGTGTGTCAGAGCATGCATGCATATGTGTGCTTATCTTTGTGTGTATATGTATGTGACTGAGGGCAAGTATATTTGTGAGTAAGCATGTATGTCTGTGAATGAATGTAAGCATGAATGTGTGTGTGCGCGCGTGCGTTGTGTGTGTGTGTGCGCGCGCGCG
>NW_026350865.1:0-380 GCF_001194135.2 Octopus bimaculoides | reverse complement strand
ATCATCATCATCATCATCATCATCATCCTGTTTACTATTATTATTGTCATTTTTGTTATTGTTGTTATTACTGTTATTATTGTTATTGATGTAGTTGTTGTTGTTGTTGTTGTTATTGCCCTTGGTGATATTTGTTTGTTCTTCCCCTTCACCATCACCTGTTTTCTTTTTTTTTTTTAACTTCCATCCCCACTTTCAATTATTTCTGCAATATCTGTTTTTTATTAGTCAGTATTTTTATTGTTATTTTTGTTGTTTTCGTCCTCGTTCTTGTTGTTATTACTTATTTATTTATTATTATTATTGATGTTGTTGTTGTTTTATGATGATCATCATTAATATTATTATCATCATCATCATCCTTATTATTATTATTATTA
>NW_026350864.1:0-384 GCF_001194135.2 Octopus bimaculoides | reverse complement strand
ATAAATAGATATAAATACATATAAATATATATGTATATATAAATAAATAAATATATATATGAATAAATAAATAAATATATATGTATATATAAGTGAATAGATATATATATATAAATATATATATATATATAAATGGGTGTGTGTATATGTAAATAGGTGTATATATATATAAATAAATATAAATAAATAAATAAATTTATTTAGATATATATTTATTTCTATGTATGTATATGTTTGTTTATTTATATATATGTTTATTTGTTTTTCATTTTTTAAAATTTATTTATTTATATATACATGTAGATTTGTTTATTTGTATATTTATATATTTATTTATAAAAGCTGAACATTAGAAGCATCAGTTGTGGTGTGCAAGAGAGACGA
>NW_026350862.1:0-543 GCF_001194135.2 Octopus bimaculoides | reverse complement strand
GTGGTGTTGGTTGTGGCGATGGTGGTGGTGATGGTGGCGGTAGAGACATTGAATGTGAAAGAGTTATTAGTGTGAATATGATTACGTGGTGCTGGTGGTGATAAAGGTTTTGGTAGCAGCAGCAGTAGCAGCAGCAGTAGCAGCAGGTGGTGGTGGGGAGGGGTAGTAGTAGTTGTAGTAGTATTGCAGTGACTGTGTAGTGGTGGTGTTAGTAGCAGTGTTTTTGATACTGATTGGAGCAGTGTTGTTGATGTTGTTAACGCTCGAGGTGTGGTATTGGCGGTAGCAACAGTGGTGCGTGGGATGGTTGTGGTGGCAGTGATAATGAGAGCTCTAGAGACAGCGATGGTGGTGGTAGCGAAGGTGGTAATGGTGACACTGGTTGCGGTCAAAATATTTATGGTTTACGTACGGAGGTACGTTCATTATCTGAGAAATATTGTACTGCGGTCGTCTGTCAGCTATCCCATATTTGGCTGTTACTCTACATTTAGCTGTTATCCCACATTTGACTGTTATACTTGGATTTAGTTATTATCCCAC
>NW_026350861.1:1734-1999 GCF_001194135.2 Octopus bimaculoides | reverse complement strand
TATCTATCTATCTATCTATCTATCTATCTATCTATCCATCTCTCTCTCTCCCCCTCTCTCTCTATACCCACACACACACACACGCACACACACACACACACACACACATATATATATGTGCATATATGTTTGTTTTGTTTTCCATTTATGTCATTCGTTGTTCGAAAAAATAGTTTATGTTCCATGTACTCGTGATTCGTATAGATGTAAGTATGTACATATATGCATGTATATATGCATATATATATAATATTTATATTATATA
>NW_026350861.1:0-322 GCF_001194135.2 Octopus bimaculoides | reverse complement strand
GAACTACTATTGAACTTCAAAAGCTCAAAGACAATATAATGTATGGGTATATTTATTTTTTTTATATATTATTGTTTTATATATTATTGTCTTCATTTTGTACTTCTTTGTAAAAAACATTTTCATTCTCCTTCTTCTTGATAATTTGCTTTCGCAATGAAAACCGGTTAGAAATCTTTATTAAAATATGCATCCAGTTTAGAAATCTTTATTAAAATAAGCTTCCAGTTTAGCATTCTGCCCTTTTTTTCGTTTTCCTATATATATATATGTATATATATGTATGTGTGTCTGTGTTTGTCCCCCCCCCCCAACATCGCTT
>NW_026350860.1:0-524 GCF_001194135.2 Octopus bimaculoides | reverse complement strand
TAACGTCCACCCAACAATGTTTGTTTCTGTGTGTGTGTCTAAATTCTGTGCGCGTGTTGTTGTGCTGTACCGTGTGTGTGTATATTTTTATATGCATTTCTTTTTATATATATGTATTTTTTTTTACATTTACTACTTTTTTTTTATATATTTACTTTTTATATATTTTTATATTTACTTTTTATGTATATTTATGTGTTTTTACACATCGTATTTATGTGTTTTTTACACATCGTTTTTTTATATATATTTTATATTTTATATGTATCCCCATTGCATTTACTTTTCTCCTTTCATATCTACATCTTTTATATTGACTTTTCTATGTATTTTCTATGTTTTTTTGGTTTTTCTTGTTTTTTTAATATGTGGGGTAGACGAGGCCCATTAGCCAAGTGAAGGCAACTCTTCTAGGAGAAGGACACTCCGACATAAAACTAGGGCCATGACTTCTGTGGGAGCAGACTGGGTTCTTCTTTTTTTATGAGGTCGTGGTTGGGACAACCAGTATAGGAGAATAAAAC
>NW_026350859.1:0-356 GCF_001194135.2 Octopus bimaculoides | reverse complement strand
AAAATAAAATTTTTTAAATTTCTAGTTTACGCTTCCTTTTGTCAATGTTTGAGAAAAAAAAATAGTTTTTAAATGACAGTATTTGACTCTTATATTTTATGCCTCTATTATAATTCAGTAACTTCTGTCATGGATAAAATACTGTCATCCTTATCACCAAGCTAACCAAGCGAAGTTGGTTCTGTTCTGCAGCACTCCTTCAAGACATCCACTGTTCCTATTGCAAGAAACACACAAAGACAAAAGCCAGATCTTAGACGAGGAAAGATTATCCAAATACAGGGACAACAAGTTTCTAGCATGAACTCAGAATAAAAGCACATGAGGACTGAGGAAAACTGAAGATAGATGTTGAA
>NW_026350858.1:0-250 GCF_001194135.2 Octopus bimaculoides | reverse complement strand
GTAGGATCTTAAAATTATGTGACTCTGTGTGTATAAGTGTGAGCGTGTGTGTATATGTGTGTAAGTAGAACAGTGTGCTGTGTAGAATGGTGTGTATTCCGTTTATTTTGCGTATGTGTGTATTTGAGTAGGAGTGTAAGATGTCGTCTATAGCATAGTTGTGTGAGATTGTATAGTTTGGGTGCGAAGTTATCAGGTGTGCGCGTTTGTAAATACGCAAATATATGCACACACACACATACATAAACAT
>NW_026350857.1:0-361 GCF_001194135.2 Octopus bimaculoides | reverse complement strand
TGTAATGTAACACATTTGAGGAGCCGGAAGAAACCCAATATGGTTGGGCAATTAAAAAATTCCAGAAGATATAATGGCGGAAACGAGCTAGCAAAAAAACAAAACGAAAAGATGAAGTATGTCAGATATTTTTTATTGTTTTCATTCATTTTTTCCCTTGCTTACAATACAATAATAGATGAGATGGTTTTGGTAAATTTTAAATGATACGATTGAAATCAAGATATCAATATTTGATCATTATTTGTACACTTTAAATAACAAAATATTTGGACATTTATTAAGCTTGCATTTAACACACACACACAAATAGAGAGATGAGAGAGAGAGAGAGATGAGAGAGAGAGAGATGAGAGAGAGA
>NW_026350856.1:0-325 GCF_001194135.2 Octopus bimaculoides | reverse complement strand
ATATATATACACACACACACACACATATATGTATGTATGTATATTTCTTTCTACATCTATATCTTTGCGTGTATGTGTTTTTATATGTATGTCTGTGTTTACCAATCCATGTAAAAGTGCTTATAAAATATGTGTCTCTATACATATGTGTATGTGTAATTAGACATATGTTGTTTTAAATATCTTGTTCGTTCTATGAGTTGACCCATCATTTCTTTTTTACTTCAATGAAGTATCAAAGAAATTTCTTTTATTTCTGTATTAATTGTTTTTTCTTTAAAACTTCTCATGCAATATATATATATATATATATATATATATATAT
>NW_026350855.1:0-560 GCF_001194135.2 Octopus bimaculoides | reverse complement strand
CATACATATTTACATATTTATACACAATTGTGTATGCACATTCCAACAGAAGCGTTACATTTGTGCATGTGCGTGTCCGTGTATGCATGCGTGCCTCAGTGTCTGTCTGTGTGTGCGTGTATATGTGTATGTATATATGTACATGTACGGGCACACGCATCTGTGCGTGCGTCTATCTTAGTACATAGATACATTACAAAATATTCACAGGCAATAGTACAAAAAGTATAATTATGTAGATGTAGATAATATTGGAATCTGAAGAAAGGAGGAAAGATGCTCCACATTGTGTGAAAAGAGACTTCAGATACGTGAGGGTGGAGAGTTATGATACGTTAACACTAGGGGGGTGGGAAGAGTACAAAAGTAAGAACCAGTAAGTGGGTGGATATGATAACATGTGGGTGCGGGTATATGATAACATGAATACTATTAGACTCTATCTCACAGTAGATTAGATTTCAATAATGGTTTGTTCTTCTAATATCTTAATAAACGTATCTATGTTTTCACATAACCATTCATATATGCATGTGTGTGTGTAAATGTATATATATATA
>NW_026350854.1:3756-4999 GCF_001194135.2 Octopus bimaculoides | reverse complement strand
CACACACATATATATCTATATATATATATGCACAATATTTGAAGTGCTTAAGTATGTTTTGCCTGTGTTTGAAGTTTATCACAAAAACATTTACGTTTTTTATAGTCTGGCACAGATTCTTTCTGTTTCCTTCTGCCACATCATCTGGATAGGCATCAGGACAGAAACAAACCAACTGGATATGACTGGTTTAACCTTTTAATATTCAGGTTATACTATCAAATGTAATGCTTATTTATTCACATTGTTCTGAATTAATTATGCATTATCTCATAGCTTTGAGATTTTAATGATGTGATTGTTTATTTTTAGAATGACATTGTAGGGTGGGTGTAAGAGGCTGGATCTGGTCAGTTTAAACATAAACAGAATATTTAGGTCAGATATCACCAATTTAACCCTCAAGCATTTAGATTACTCTGTCAAATACAATATTTTTATTTATTCACATAAATTTGAATTAATGATAAATTATCTCATAGCTTTGAGATTTTGATGATGTGATTGTTTATGTTAGAATAACATTGTAGGGTATGTGTGAGAGGCCAGATCTAGGCAGTTTGAACATAAAACAGGTGGAATGTTTGGATCAATATAGTTGGTTTAACTCTAATATTTAGATTACTGTCAAATGTAATTATTTATTCACACCGTTTTTAATTAATTATACATTATTTCGTATCTTTGAGATTTCAGTGATTTGATTGTTTCATGTTAGAATGACATTGTAGGGTAGGTGTGAGAAGCTGGATTTGACTTGTTACTAGTTTGAACATAAAACAGGTAGAATATCTTATCATGGCATTCAGATTTCTCAGTCAAATGTAATGCTTATTTATTCACATTATTTTGAATTAATCATGGCTTCAAGATTTCAAAGATATGAGGTGGGGGGCAGATCTGACTGGTCTGAACATAAAACAGAATATTTGAGCCGGATCTGACCAGTTCAATCCTTTAGCATTTAGGTTACCCTATCAAATGCAAAGTTTATTTATTCTCATTGTTCTAAATTAATCCTGGATTATCTCATAGCTTTGAGATTTTGATGATTGTTTATTTTTTAGAATGACACTGTAGTGGAGGGGGTGAGATGCCAGATCTGACCAGTTTAACCCTCTTGCATTCAGATTTACTCTTGTCAAATGTAATGCTTTTTTATTCACAATTTTGAATTAACGATGGATTATCTCATACCATTTTGAAATAAATTGGTCATTTTTTGAATGACATTTCTGGGTAA
>NW_026350854.1:0-3658 GCF_001194135.2 Octopus bimaculoides | reverse complement strand
CTTTTTTATTCACAATTTTGAATTAACGATGGATTATCTCATACCATTTTGAAATAAATTGGTCATTTTTTGAATGACATTTCTGGGTAAGTGCAAGAGGTTGGAACTGGCCGGTTTGAACAAGAAAAAGGTAGAATATCTGAGCTGGTTTAAATGCTAAAGGGTTTAGGAAAAACATGTTACTAAGCTAAGGTAGCATATTTCTTGAGAGACAGAGCGGAGGCTTTCATATTTTGAGAATGCTGTCTTCTTGTTCTGTGTCTGGTCCTTAGTGGCTTTTGCACTGGGTTCCCTTTCCCGGCTAGTGAAGCAATCCCACAAAATGCCTGCAGGGTCTGCATTACAGATGTATCGGTTTTCAAAGCTGAGCCCTTGTGGCACTTGGAGTGGGAGCTATTTGGGCACACAGTGGCCCCAAGAGCTGACAGGAGCTGTGATGACTCCCGACCCATGCTCAAGTTTAACGATGGCTTGATGGTGTATTGATTGCCTGAGAGAGGTCTCAGGGGTGCATCTGGTTTACTCTTTTGCCGGGTCCTTGCTTGTGGAGATGACCCCCATTGCAGGACCACACTTCTCTTCAGGTATGTGTCTTGCCATGAATATGCACTGTGCTGCTGCTGTTCACTTTTTTGTCGGTTCACACCTCGTGGACAAGTCTCTCGCTTAGGCTGCACATTGTGCTGCATATCAGACTGCACCTCAGGCTGCATGTCGGACTGCACATCAGACTGCACACCATCACTTGTTTGTTGCGTCTCGGTACTCTGCTGCACACATGCATCTCGTTCATCTGGAGAATCTTGCTGCTGGCAGGCCCCTAGTTGATTCCCATTTTCTGGCTGACATGCACCTATCTCTGGTTGCGCCCCGACCTGCGCATCTGCATCTTCTTGCGGCTGGTATGCACCTCCTTGTGTACATGCCTGTTGCTGCACATCTGAGTCAGGTATTGAACTCGAAGCTTTCTGAACCGAATTTAACCCCTTCTGCAGTTCTGTTACACTTTGTGGAAGATGAGGGTTCTGTTGCATATGCAAGTTTTGCATTAGCTGCACAATAGATAGCTTTTGTGCATCTTGATTTGGGCTTATATCCGGCAACTGATGTGCATCTTGTACTTGCAGATTCTTCTTAACAGATTCAGTATTAGACTGCACGTTACAAGAACAACTAGATGTGCAGCTGCACTTCCCATCCTTGCACCGAGACGATGACTTGTTGCAGTTTTCCTCCATTTCAGTGCAGTTTGCTTCCCATGGCAATCCACTGTTTTTCGTGCCACACTTCCCCTCTTTACCGGCCTCTCCCACCAACCTCTGGCTCAAATTAGTCCCCTGGCGGGAACTGGCACTCTGCAGCTTCGTTCTGGTCGCTTGTCGATTCAGCGCTTGCATCTCGTTCTCCTTTGTTTCACGTTGCAGCTGAGCGATTTTCATCAGTCTTCCCAATAAACTGCTTCGCTTCGTGAGCACACGTTCTATCTCGCTTACCCGAGAGAACTGCCCTCGCATCGCCTCCACACTCTCTCCTTCCTCTGTGCATCTGTGAGGCATGCTCTCCCGCCGAGAAGACCTCCCTAATGCAAGAGGCTCCTCCCACACTTTGCAATAACGTTTCACCCATTGTTTGCTTTGAGGCTCCACCCATGGTTGTTGATCATAGAACTCTGCCCATTTGAATGGCAGTTCTTCTGCAGGCTGATCACCAGTCTCTTCTAGCTGAAGAGCTTTCTCTAGCAGGTGGGATTGCCCGCGCTGCTGAATCTCCACCCCCTCCGGTCGTTTGGACTGAGGAGGATGACACTCCGCCCACTCCCTGTGAAACTCCGCCCACTCAATGCGAGCTTCCTCCCACTGCAGTGCTTTCTCTAACTGCAACGTTCCTCGTTCCTCCGCCTCTAACTCCTTCCAGCTGCAAACAGGGAATTCACTCTCAGGGAAAGACAAGGGATCCTTAAATGGGTACACAGGGGCGTCCGTTGTCATGGCGTTGAAAATAAAGGAGTCAACATCGTTGTCGTTCTCGTCGTCTATCGGATTTGAGTGAAACATGAATTTCCCCACAATTTTCCGCCACTGGATATGGATGTTGTTGTTGTTGTTGCTGTTGTTCTGCTTCTTCCTCTTCGTCTTCTTCCTCTCTTTCATCCTCTCTCTCTCTCTCTCCTTCTTCTCTCTCTCGCCCTCCTTCTCCTTCTCTTTTGCCTTCTCCTTGTCCGTCACTCTCGAACAGGGCCTATCCTTTGTGTCAGTCGACCGCGTCCCGCCGTTTGACGGCTCGTCGACGTTCAGCAACTGCATTGACTCCGCCGTCGGAGTCACGTTGATGTTGACATTGACGTTAATGTCCACGTTGCGCTTGTTGCTGGCAGAGCGTGCCGTCACGATGTCCCTCGCCCGTGTCACCGTCTTCGTCCTGGGGGACAGGCGGCATGAGCAAGTGGTGACAAACAGAGGAGACACGGACGACCTTGTGACTCGGGGAATTCTTTTTGGCGGGGCCAATCTCGAATGATGATGGTGGTGGTGGTGGTGATGGTGATGGTGGTGGTGATGGTGGTGGTGATGCTGCTGCTGCTGTTGTTGTTGTTGTTTCTGTTGTTGCTGCTGCCAGTACTGCTGTTTTTGGTGTCCTTGCGGGAAATAGCCGGACCTGTGTTGAAGGCGATAAGAAAAAGAGAGGTGGGGAGAAGTTAGAGAAGAGAGACTGAGAGATCAGAAGAGAGAGAGAGAGAGAGAGAGAGAGAGAGAAGATACATGACATCATCATCATCATCATCATCATCATCACCTTCATCAAAAATCACACAAAAAGCCAGGATATCACACCCGTTTTATAGGTAGCGATACCAAGCTAAAGTGATGCATTTTGAGAAGATATGAATAATAACAATAAATGGAGCAAAACGCATATCAATAAAAGTTCCTTTAATTCCTACACATGTTTCAAAATATATATGCACTCTACTCTAAAGAAGGAAGTAAGAGCTGCTGGAATTCAACATATATTCATCGTCAGTGCTTACTTTTTGGGAGTAGAGTGCACGTATATTTTGAAACATATGTAGGAATTAAAGGAACTTTTATTTACATGCGTTTTGCTCCATTTATTGTTATTATTCATATATATATATATATATATATATACTTAGCCCAGGGCCCCAATAATGACAGGTATAAACCTGAACTTGTAATCTGGGTAGAGTAACTGCAGATTTCTCAAAAGTTCAGCTTAAGTATTTTCTTTTTAACCAATCTTTAGCTTTATGTTAACATCCGCTGGGCAACTGATTTTCACAGTTTCTCTTGTTCGTACGCATATATGTATATACATATATTCGTATGCATGTATATAATAACAAAACAGGAAAATGGAAATTTTTTGGTATTATTTATTCGCTGAAAATTTCCATTTTTCTGTTTTTTTATTCAAAAACTCTGTCAATGATATTTCCATAATTCTCAAGTTTTATGTGTGTTTTGATTTCCATACAACATTAACGCTGGATACAATTTGGATTGTAATAATAATGGAATAAGCAGATGTGCTGCGAGAGGATACAGCTGGGATTTACCCTAATCACTTACATAAGATATATATATATGTGTATATATGTATATACATATATATATATACATATATATATATACATATA
>NW_026350853.1:0-213 GCF_001194135.2 Octopus bimaculoides | reverse complement strand
GCTTGTATTTTCATATACCTGTCGTGTATATTTTTCTGTACTATGTCAACAGTATTATAAGCATAATGGCATTAATGTTTAACGTTAATCCTTTAGGATTTCATTAAACAAGAGAGACAGAGAGACAATGAACGAGAGAGAGAGACAAAGATCGGAAGGGAGAGAGAGAGAGAAAGCACAACAGACAAAGAGTAACAGAGAGAAAAGATGAAA
>NW_026350852.1:0-310 GCF_001194135.2 Octopus bimaculoides | reverse complement strand
ATTTCATTGTTATTGTCGTCATCGTCGTTGCCATAATCACCATCATCATCGTTGCCACTCTCATCATCATCATCATCATCATCACCACCATCATCATCATCATCACCATCACCACCACCATCATCATCATCACCACCACCACCACCACCATCATCATCATCATCATCATCATCATCATCATCATCATCATCACTATCATCATCATCATCATCACTACTATCATGACAACCACTACCATCTTTATCATTATCATCAGTGTCAACAGCTACATCATCATCATCATCATCATTCCCCGCCACCACCACTACCC
>NW_026350851.1:0-299 GCF_001194135.2 Octopus bimaculoides | reverse complement strand
AAAATATACTACCTTGTGATAGTCGATGTTTTCGCCTTGATTACATAAGTTCCTAATAAATTATTGCAGCCAACGTAAACTCATAAAGATAGAGCAGCTCCGTATGTCTGCAAATGAATCACATTTTATGCGTCATACCCATATTTCAAATTAAATATAAACGTATGTATGGTGGTGTTTAGGTGTATGAGTAAGAAGGTATCTATCTATCTATCTAGCTATATAAATGTATTTATATATATAAATCTATAAATACGCACACACACACACACACACACACACACACACACAAACACACA
>NW_026350850.1:112-223 GCF_001194135.2 Octopus bimaculoides | reverse complement strand
TTTTTGTCTGTGTGACGCACTATTTTTAATCTCTTCTCTTTTATTTCAGAATATCACATGTAAGTGGCATGAAAGCATTGTTTCCATCAGATGACATCATCAATATTCATC
>NW_026350850.1:0-102 GCF_001194135.2 Octopus bimaculoides | reverse complement strand
AGTGGCATGAAAGCATTGTTTCCATCAGATGACATCATCAATATTCATCATAGCAACGCTTCTCTTGTGAAATGTTTGGAATGTCTTCAAGATTATTTTGTA
>NW_026350849.1:0-236 GCF_001194135.2 Octopus bimaculoides | reverse complement strand
CATACATACATACATACATACATACATACATACATTCATACATACGTTCAAATGTATTTAGTTTCTCCTTTTTTTCTTCTCTCCTTGTTTTCTTAGCTGCTCCATATTTTCCTTCTTTTCATAATCTAGTGGGAAGATGGATATTTTTATCTGCTCATATGTCAGTACACAAACATCATAAACATTGTCTACCATCCATCTACTTGAATCTTCGTTGCATTGCATTTGTTTTCACT
>NW_026350848.1:0-370 GCF_001194135.2 Octopus bimaculoides | reverse complement strand
TGTATGTGTGCTTTTATGCGTGTGTAATATATATATATATATATATATATATGCATAATATAAATGTGAAAATAAGGTCATTATTTTAAAGCAAGCTTAAGAATAACGGAACATTTACTGATGAATGAACTGAGAGAAGAATCAAATTTACACAAACACATGCGCACACATGCACGCACTCACACACAAATGCGCGCACGCACGCACACACATACAACATATACACAGGCCACATACACATACTTATGTGCGGTATGTATATATATATATACACACACACGTAAATGTTGAACAATGAGAATGAGTGCTCATCAACGTATTGGTGGATAAAGATTGATTAAGCCTTAATACACAAATGTATATATATATA
>NW_026350847.1:0-360 GCF_001194135.2 Octopus bimaculoides | reverse complement strand
TTTGCCTCAACAAAGTTCCACCTGACTGTGCGAGTAAGGAAAAGTGAACATTAAATTGATGATGATGACAATCTTGGGTTTCTAGAATGGTTTGTATCAGTTACGATGTTGAAACAGCCATAAGCCAGACAAACTGCAGTTTTCATGAAGATACATTCTGATGGATAAACAAATCTCATTCGAGTTAGCTGGAACACAGCAATCTATAGGAGCTAGGCAAGGATTTAAGTGCATGTGTATGATGTAATTCAAAATGTCATTGAAATCCAAACTGCTGCAATAAAAAGAAGACTTAAATGGGACAGTGTTCAACAAAATATTTTATTTAGTTTAGATTTCAGTAATAGTTTACTAATAAAA
>NW_026350846.1:0-581 GCF_001194135.2 Octopus bimaculoides | reverse complement strand
TAGATAGATAGATAGATAGATAGATAGATAGATAGATAGATAGATAACCTCGTATTAGTTTGCACATATAGGTCCAGGATTAGGTAGGCGTGTAGATGTACCTAAAAGTTTTAAGTGTTGTTTCAGTTCACATACAGACACATATTAGATATACTGTTGCTAATTGATACACTTGTTGCTTATACACAACCACATAATCTTGTATATGTAACAATACCCAATTCTAAGAATTTCAATGTATTGGAAATATTTTAAACCATTGCTGAAGCTATGTTTGTTTGCGTATATATGTGCCCAATGGAATCGCATGATCTAGGGATTAGGAGGTCGTCCACACAATAGGTATATCTTCGGTTCAATTCTCAGACAAGCAGAAGCATGATTTTTAAGCTTGCACTTAGTTTCACCAGAGTGCTCTAGTACAACATGCTGAAAAGAGGTACCAGTAACATCCTAGTGGTTGACTGAAAATCTGCATTAGCTGCCACCTCATATATATGTATGTATGGATGGATGTATGCTTGTATACACGTATGTATGTATGTATGTATGTGTGTATGTATGTATGTGTGTATGCATAC
>NW_026350845.1:0-299 GCF_001194135.2 Octopus bimaculoides | reverse complement strand
ATGGAAGATGGACGTTAAAGAATGATGATGATATCATTAAAATCTCAAAGCTACGAGATAAAATTTGATAGATTCAAAACAATATGAATAAATAAGCATTACATTTGACAAAATCTGAATGCTAAAAGGTTAGTTTTGTTAAATGTTAATTTATTCGCTTCGAATTCACTCTTCACAGGTTGCTCCAGTGAGGGGTGAGGCCACCCCTGTCTCTTTGACAGACATTGTCCTATGTGTTTGTAACTAGGGCAATCCTTTAAATGCTTCCGTTTACGTCCCCGTAACTTAGCGGTTCGGCA
>NW_026350844.1:0-328 GCF_001194135.2 Octopus bimaculoides | reverse complement strand
ATATACATATACACATATATATATATATGCATATATATACATATATATTTATACATATATATACACATATATATATACTCTTTTACTGTTTTACTTGTTTCAGTCATTTGACTGCGGCCATGCTGGAGCACCGCTTTTAGTCGAGCTAATCAACCCCAGGACTTATTCTTTGTAAGCCTAGTACTTATTCTATCGGTCTCTTTAGCCGAACAGCTAAGTTACGGGGACGTAAACACACCAGCATCGGTTGTCAAGCGATGTTGGGGGGGACAGACAGCGACACACAAACATATATATATATACATATATACGACAGGCTTCTTTCAGT
>NW_026350843.1:0-245 GCF_001194135.2 Octopus bimaculoides | reverse complement strand
CACATGCACACATTCACACTCACACACACACACACAAATGATCATGACACTATTTCTGAAGAGATATGTGCACTAAATTTTCCAATTACACTTTCAGAATCGCACACATGTTCTACACATGCATATTCATATACATGCACACATATCTTTGCAGTGATATACATGCACACAGACACACACATCTGTATTAAAGCACAAATACACATCTACACACGTCAGCACGCTCCTACACTCCTACACATCTA
>NW_026350842.1:0-363 GCF_001194135.2 Octopus bimaculoides | reverse complement strand
TTTCCTCTTCCTTCTTCCCCCCTTTCTTTCTGTTTGGATTTTGGCCATTACTATTATAGTTTTACTCATAAATAATACTACCCCACATTAATGTATATCTTATTTTAACTAGATATGTTTATCTTCTAATTATTATTGTTTCCTCTAGTTTTAAACTTAGTAATTTAGTGTTTCATTGTATTATTCTAATTATACTGTAGAATAGATATATTTCTTCAATACCTTGACCTTAATTCCCTTACCTTAATTTTTTTCCAAATTCTTACCACTCCTTAGGGTATTGTCCTTCCATTTCCTTTTTTTTCCGTCATGATTGATTTACCCCTAACCTGCTGTCCATCACTACTTAATCTATCTTCCTCT
>NW_026350841.1:0-407 GCF_001194135.2 Octopus bimaculoides | reverse complement strand
TTACGTATATAAGTGTGTAGCCGTGTCTGTGTGTGTGTAGCCGTGTCTGTGTGTGTGTATATGTACTGACACGTATGTCTGTTCAAGTTGTATATATGACTGCTACTCTGCCGAAGGTTGTACGTATATATATGTCCCTCTCACCGCTGTCTAGCGGTGAATAGATACAATGTCTTAGATACATACATGCAGATATAAACCTACCTATACATATTTACAAGTACGCACAATCATAAATACGTACACACACACATATATACATATAATCGTACAGTATACACATATATTGTTCTATTTTCACAGACAACTGTTAAACTCAAATACATTTTTTTTGTAATTTACATAGACATATACAAATACATATATATATGTAGTGGATCTTGCATGCATGAAGTGGATTCGATCCA
>NW_026350840.1:0-1614 GCF_001194135.2 Octopus bimaculoides | reverse complement strand
CATATATTTATATATCATTTATATCATATATACATATATAGTTTATATCCAGGTAAAAGAAGAATAGAAAATGGAAGTTAGGAAGTTAACAATTACTTATAAGCAACAAATTGACCATCTTCACTTTCTACAGCCGTTTCAATTACTACTCAATAAATGAATTACTATATGATTAATATATGCCTACTGATTCTGGGGGGATTTCATCACCAAAAACACTTGGTATTGAAATAGTATTTGCTTGCATGAAACCATCACATCGTAAAGTTAACATGTCCTCTTAGTAAATTATATATATATATATATACAGACAGACGATGGAAGAAGACATAGATAGATAAATAGAAATTTAGACAGACAGATAGATGGAGAGATAGATAGGCAGAGGGTGTGAGGGAGAGAAGAGAAAAGACAAACGCCCAACTCCTCTAGAACTCTCATAGATAATTACCGTTATATAATGCGAAGGAATTTCTGCCGCATTTTACGCCAACGACCGTATATAATCCGGAAGGTTTTTCTGCCGCATCTTGCGTCAATGAACGTAGATAACAAGGGAGATTTTTCAGCCGCACCTTGCATCAATGATCGTATATATTACTGGAATCTTTTCTGTCTCACCTTGCGTCAATTACCATACATGATACGGTAGATTTTTCTGCAGCACCTTGAGTCAACGATCGTATTTAATACGGGAGGCTTTTCTGCAGCACCTTGCGTCAACGATCGTACTTAATACGGGAGATTTTTCTGCCGTACATTGCGTCCACAATCGTATTTAATACGGGAGGTATTTCTGCCGCACATTGCGTCAACTATCGTATTTAATACGGGAGGATTTTCTGCCGCACATTGCGTCAACGAACGTATATAATACGGGAGGTTTTTCTGCACACCTTGCGTCAACGATCGCCTTTAATACGGGAGTCTTTTCTGCCGCACATTCCGTCAACGATCCTATTTAATACGGGAGTCTTTTCTGTTGCACCTTGCGTCAACGAAAGTACTTAATACGGGAGTTTTTTATGCCGCACGTTGTTTCAACGATCGTATTTAATACGGGAGTGTTTTCTGCCGCACCTTGCGTCAACGACCGTATTTAATACGGGAGTCTTTTCTGCCGCACCTTGCGTCAACGATTGTATTTAATACGGGAGTCTTTTCTGCCGCACATTGTGTCAACGATCGTATTTAATACGGGAGTCTTTTCTGCCGCACCTTGCGTCAACGATCGCATTTAATACGGGAGTCTATTCTGTCGCACGTTCGGTCAACGATCGTATTTAATATGGGAGTCTATTCTGCCGGACCTTGCGTCAACGATCGTATTTAATACGGGAGTTTATTCTGCCGCACCTTGCGTCAACGATACTATTTAATACGGGAGTCTTATCTGTCGCAACTTGCGTCAACGATTGTATTTAATACGGGAGTCTATTCTGCCGCACCTTGCGTCAACGATCGCATTTAATACGGGAGGTTCTTCTGCCGCACCTTGCGTCAACGATCGCATTTAATACGGGAGTCTATTCTGCAGCACATTGCGTCAACGATCGTATTTAATACGAGAGTCTTTTCTGCCAAACGTTGAGTAAACGATCATATTTAATACGG
>NW_026350839.1:0-217 GCF_001194135.2 Octopus bimaculoides | reverse complement strand
ATTTGCAGAAATAAGTTGGGGCATTCTAAATGCCTTCACGTACATTCAAATCGAGATGAAGAGTTCTAACAGGTACGTTTCAAGTGTGGTAGTATGGATATTTACATTTTGTAGTTAGTGGCCGAATGCCTCAAAGGTGCCATCTGTAAGAGCTACTTGGAGCGCCACCCGAAGGACGGCTTCAAGTTTAGCATATATGTATATATATATATATATA
>NW_026350838.1:0-418 GCF_001194135.2 Octopus bimaculoides | reverse complement strand
CGGTTACTTTTAATACTTTTCTCGCTGGATTGCGTGTTCGTTTCTCTTTTTGCTATCTGTGATTTTATTTTTGATTTATGTAAATGAAGATATTACCTCCGTCTGGCTACTTTTCTTTCTACAAAACAGGAAGTTACATAGCGGAACAGTTATTATAACGAGCTGTATTTATTTATCACCCGACGAGATACATCTGCATCCCCAGATGCTCCTGAACCAGTTGTTGAGTATCCCACCCATGAGGTATCGATGCTAGATGTGCCGAAACAAATGTTGTGATTAATACTAAATTCTCGTATATTCTATCTTCCGTCTTTCATTTGCCATACACCTAACGATCGCTGTGAAAATGACCGTGCTTCACCAGTAAGCTACCAGGTGTAAACCATTAGCTTTATTATCCATTATATATATATAT
>NW_026350837.1:0-421 GCF_001194135.2 Octopus bimaculoides | reverse complement strand
ACCGGGTTCGATACCTAGATTCTCCAAGCAATTGCATTTTTTCTTTTTCTGTCTCACTCGGTTCAGCTCGCTTATACTAAAGTGAAAATCAGCTAGCTTTTTTTCGATGATTGGGGAATTAGCTCGGTTGGTAGAGCGCACGCTTTGCATGCGAGAGGTACCGGGATCGATACCCGTATTCTCCAGACAATTGCATTTTTTATTTTTCTCTCTCTCTTGGTTCGGCTCACTTTATTCTAAATTGAATATCAGCGAGCTTTTTTTTGCAAAGTTGGAGAATTATCTCAGTTGGTAGAGCGCTCGCTTTGCATGCGAGAGGTACCGGGATCGATACCAGGATTCTCCAAGCAAATCCATTTTATGTTTTTCTTTCTCCCTCGGTTCACCTCCCTTATATTAAAGTGAAAATCAGCGAGCTTTT
>NW_026350836.1:0-563 GCF_001194135.2 Octopus bimaculoides | reverse complement strand
TATATATATATATGTGTGTATATATGTGTATATAAATATATACGTATATATTTATATAATATATACATATTTGTCAGATGGCCGTTGACTGCTCATGAGTTTCTCCACCCTTTGACAGGTCTTATTTTTCATCCTGCAGGGTGTCCAACAATCACTCTCCTCACCAAGCAAGCTTGCCAGTTTAGTTGCCGATGACCCCAACATGTAACATGAAGTTAACTGTTTATATATAAATCACACACGTGATTGAATATCATAGTACCGGCTGCACAACTTATGGTAATCTTCCAGTACAGAGAAATAACGGTCAAACTAAAGCGTTTGACCCGAGCTCAAAAAAAAAAAAAAATTAGTATAATAGGTGTATAACAACTTGCTGTGAACGAATATGAAGAAAAAAATGCGCGCTCGCGAACGGGTGGGGTGGGGAGAGTACGGATAATACTAGTAAGACGTTAAATTATTTCCCTTGTATTCTTATTTACTTTTTTTTACCTCCCTAAACTGGAAGATAACCACACACACACACACACATATATATATATATATATATATATATATAT
>NW_026350835.1:0-225 GCF_001194135.2 Octopus bimaculoides | reverse complement strand
GTATGTATGTATGTATATATGTACGTATGTATGTATGTAATGCATGTATGTGTGAATGTATGTATGTTTGAATGTATTTATGTATGTACGCATGTACGTATGTATTTGTGTGTACATATATTTATACACGCACACACACACAAATACATAGACACACAAATACATACATGTGTTTTGTGTATATGTGTGTCTGTACGGTTTAGTCTATTTTCGTATGCTGTTACC
>NW_026350834.1:0-390 GCF_001194135.2 Octopus bimaculoides | reverse complement strand
TCAAATGCCGAGCTCGACTTTGCTTTTCATCCGTCCGAGGTTAATAAAATAAGTACCAGTTGAACACTGGGGTTGATATAATCGACCAGCCCTCACCATCAAAACTGATAGCTTTGTGCCCAAATTTTAAAGCAACATTTAATGGATCCAACTATGAGGATCATCGTCGAAATCTTTTTGGTAGTCAATCTATTCTTTACTCAGAGACATGTTTCTCTTTCTACAATCTTCAGTTCCGTCATAATTGATCACTAATTGAGCCATTGCAGCTATTTGAATTTTGGCAGCACCGACATTTCTCATTTAGAAAGAGATTTTTATTTTCCTAAGTATCTATTTAATTCTTTTACTCTTTTACTTGTTTCAGTCATTTCACTGCGGCCATGCTGG
>NW_026350833.1:0-541 GCF_001194135.2 Octopus bimaculoides | reverse complement strand
ATATACGTAAATATATATGTATATACATATATATATAAATATATATATATATACACACACGTATATATGTATGTCTATATATGTCTATGTGAGTGTATATTTTATATATACATTTTGTCATCTCTTATACACACACACACATACACACACATACCACAAGTATTCGCCCTTCTTCTCTTCCTATGCAGGCCCCGAAAGAATTTTCCCTTCCTATTGTCTGCTGTACTGGCTTCGACACTGGAAAAAGACTTTCGTGTAGACTACAGCACTTTTTCTTCATGTATATACACACGCAAACACACCTACATGCATTCGTCTATATATAGCGGTATTTTTGCTCGTCTGTACCGTCTGAGTTCAAATTCCTGCCGAGGTCGACTGTTCCTTTTATCCTTGAAGGGGTCGATGAAATAAGTAGCAGTTAAACACTGGGGGGTCGATGAAACTGACACATCCCCTCACGCGCCAAATTACTGCTCTGGTGCCAAGACTTGAAATTATTATTATTATTATTATTATTATTATTATTATTATCATTATT
>NW_026350832.1:0-439 GCF_001194135.2 Octopus bimaculoides | reverse complement strand
CTTGTTATTAGTGTTTCAAGGTAAGTAGGATTTTTTTCTGTTTTGATCTTGGTGTCTTTTCTTAATTACTTGTCACCCATTCATTGTGTACTTTAATCATCAGGTAAACTTCTCTCTAATGGGTACTTAACGGTGACGTTCCGATACTTATTTGGAATTTTTGTTGTTCTTGTTGCTTGCTGTTGTTATTTATACGGATTAACTTTGTTTTGGATCCGATGTTCATAGGCCTCTGTATGTACGTTGCTTGACAACTAATCCTTTACTAAAACAGCTGGCTGGATCACAGCGCGCGCACGCACACACGCACACACACAAAACACACAAACAGGCACAGACGTAATTATATATATAATACATACACACACATAAATGTATATGTATGTACTTATATACAATATAATATATATATATATATATATATATATATATATATATA
>NW_026350831.1:0-406 GCF_001194135.2 Octopus bimaculoides | reverse complement strand
ATATGAAAGTATGTATATGGCGCGATAAATTACATGTATTATGTATATTTATGCACACATATCCGCAGAGGATATTTATGCATGTATACAAATACATACATACATACATACATACGCACAAATATATTATTTACCCACGGCAGTGCGTGAATGATATTCCCAAGGTCTCCATTTTGTTTATCGCAACAACGTTTTACACCCCTTGGCTAATTCAATTCGTTATCAAACGAAATGCGATTAACCTCGTTGAAAGGAAACATTGCTTCGCTGCATTTACACATATAATTTATATGATAGAATATGCGGTCACAAACGGGTGGGTAGCTCTTAAATGCAAATTTATTTCTCGATTAATTCGCTACTAACAGCATACACACACACACACATACATATGTATATAATTCTG
>NW_026350829.1:0-377 GCF_001194135.2 Octopus bimaculoides | reverse complement strand
ATACTTTAGAAAGCCACTAATTTTAAAATGGGATGCTTTGGTCGGTATGAAACGTTGACACCCGTTTGGCAAATAGAAGTTGTCTGCAATCCCAGAAGGAGGTCTTCATGAAAAAAAATCAATATACATGCTACGTGTTGCCTTTTATAATTAGCATTATTTCTTACATAGTGATTATTTCAATTACTTTAATAGACTTATTCCATATCGTTCGTTTATATGCAGCACGAACAATAGAATTATTGATGAGATGTCTTATAAGGTACAAATATCAATAAGGCCCCTTTGTGAAGAGAAGACACACAACAGTGTGAAGTAGTTGCCAATGTTACCACAACAACCTAAAGATTAAAGCGACTTATTTTTTGCACCTACTC
>NW_026350828.1:7595-7878 GCF_001194135.2 Octopus bimaculoides | reverse complement strand
ATACATACATACATACATACATACATACATACATATGTATATATGTATGTGATTACACTGGCATGCTCACGTGCATGCACACAGACACAGATATATATGTATACATATATATATATGTGTGTGTATATATATATATATATATATATATATGTATATTCTTTTATTCTTTTACTTGTTTCAGTTACTTGAGTTTGGCCATGCTGGAGCACCGCCTTTGACCTCTTTGAAAGTCCGATAGATCTGTCATTTTAATGAATTTTAATTACCTTTTTCTGATGATATC
>NW_026350828.1:0-940 GCF_001194135.2 Octopus bimaculoides | reverse complement strand
TATATGTATGTATAAATGTGTGTGTGTGCATACTATATATACAAGTATATATATATATATATATATATATATATATATACATATATATATACATTACATACATACATAAATACACAAGAGATGTTCATTAAAGATTTCCTCTGACCTACTTCCCAAGGACTGGGATAAACAAACCTTGGCATAATAGTCCTTCCCTACATACCCACCCCTAGTGGTGACACATTTCTCCCATTGCTTTATGCACCTGTGAAGACCTAGTTACTGAATAGTTATGCAGTGATCCTCCACTTTATGGATGGAGTCATCATCAATGGTGGAATGTAGTTGTCCAGGAATAGGATCAGTTTCTACCTACATCTGACTACATTTGAACTGGTGATGCCATTGCTTGACTACATCATATGATGGTGCATTGTCACCATAAACTTCTTTCATCTCATTAAAAGTCTCTTTTGGTGTACGACCTTTCAAGTATAAAGAACCTGATCACTGATCTGCATTCAACTGGCTCCATTATAACACCTGAATCCACTTCAGCAGCTGTAAAAGACAAATGAATTCTAGTGGAAAGCTGCAATTTACAATGTAACATACAAACATGTATGATTACACCTGTACAAGTTCTGTTTCCTGCAATAACTGGAAGGGGGACAGAGGAAATCTTTAATGAACACCTTTATATATATATATACAACGAGAAATAATATTTTTATAGAAACAAAAGGGTTTATAGGACTGCAAAAGAAGTGCTCAAATGTGAATGAGACAAAGATAAAGAAACATTGGTTATAGAACAAACATCAAATTCAAGTCAACGACTTTATATACAACACCAACCCTCAAACATTTAATCACATATAAATATCACCATGGTTCTTAAACTGATAAAAAAATAAAAAAATACATATACATAAAAACACAGAAGGTAAAAATATATATT
>NW_026350827.1:0-441 GCF_001194135.2 Octopus bimaculoides | reverse complement strand
GAGGGAGAGGCCCTTAGTTACCAACAAAGGTAGAAGCTCTCTGAACTTTGTCTGGTCCGTTCTTATTCTAGCAACTACACTTTGAGAACTTCCTCCCCACTGCTTAGTCTCCTAGGTAACAGAAGCTATTTACTACTTCTAATGATCCCACCAACCATTTGAGGGAGTCTATCGTCTTCTGTATTTTTAGTGCATATTGTGACCACACATTTACCACACACAAAGACTATTTTCTCACCTCTTACATGTACAAAGCTTGCACTGGGTACAATGCATAGACATTCTACAAACACCCTCCTTGCAAACTGAGCAGGGCTACCTCATACATATATGCATATACATACATACAAACATACATCCAAACATGCATGCATACATGCATACTTATGCACACACATACATACATACATACAAAAATACCCTGTTGTTGATGTTGAAATT
>NW_026350826.1:0-1161 GCF_001194135.2 Octopus bimaculoides | reverse complement strand
AAAGAAAGAAAGAGACCTCGATATTATGCTAATAGAGGAATTTATCTGTATGTATGTATGTATCAACAAAACTGCGAAGACATCACAAAAGCTGTTACTCAGAGTTTCACGTCCCCTTTCGTCGGACAGTGTTGAACAGTTTCTCAACCAAAACTGTCTGAACGAATGGGAACATGAACTTTTGAGTAACAGAGTAACAGGCTTTGTGATGTCTTTTATTAATAAGGCATATTATCCTACCTCCGGTATTCCAGTTCTACTTTTCGCATCAATGATTGATACAAGTAAAAGATAAAGGAAGCAAATTTATTTTAATATGGGGTAGGACCGCCTTTAGCAGTAATTACAGCTTGAATTCTACGAGGTATGGACTCGTACAAAGTTTGAATTGTTGCCAAAGGAATTTTTGTCCATTCTTCAGCTATGACAGTCTCCAGTGCCTGTAGTGATAATGGTGGAGGATATCGATTCCTTACTTGTTTTTCTAAAATGCACCATAAATATTCAATAATATTGAAACCTGGCCAGGTAAGATGTGCAACTTCACTAGAATCTTCCTCGTGCCATTCAGTAACAACTTTAACTGTGTCAATTGGTGCAGTATCATCCTGAAAGATTGCGGTTCACTTCGGAAACCATAGGATGAATTTGATCAGATAAAATGCTTAAATAGTCATGTCTATTAATTCTGCCATGAAGGGAAACCATTGGGCCGGCGGATTTTCAAGATATAGTACCCCACCCCGATCATCAGAGATCCCTCTCCATGTTTAGCAGTTGCAAGAAGGCAGTGTGAGTCAAATGCTTCTTTTGGCTGTCTCCACAAGTATACTCGGCCAGTAGTAGGAAATGAGATAAAGGATAACTCGTCCGAGAAAATAACATTCTTTCACTGCTCTAGGGACGAATTCCGTAGGTTTTTACTCCTCTCTAAACGCTTTGCAACATTTGTTTTTGGAAGTAGCGGTTGTCTGATTGCAGCCCTCCCTGAAAATCCGGCTTTGTGCAGCTCCCGGAAAACAGTTTTTGTGGAAACTGGGTTCTCGAGTCGGTTATTAAGCTCTGCAGTAACTTTGGGAGCTGCACGTTTGTGATCTTTTCTAAGAATTCGCGTAAGCGTCCGACGGTCCCTGTTGTATTTCCCTCGGGTGACTCGCAGAG
>NW_026350825.1:0-391 GCF_001194135.2 Octopus bimaculoides | reverse complement strand
AAATAAAATAAACGTGATTTGAGTCTTCACATCCATGATTTGTATAGAGGAACAATACTGATGAGAGATGAGGATCCTTTCGTAAATAAAATACAGAATATTAAATTTTGACTTGATTAGAATTTTTCCACTATACTTTGAATGATAAGTATTTACTTCTACCTCAAGAATAAAAAGAAAATACTGAGTTCAAATCGAACTCAATTTCTCCGTTTATCCACTCACTGGGATCGATTGGTTGTCCCCGTATCAATTTCTAGCCTTGTTCCTATGTTTAAATCAATATTGTCCTTCAATAAAAACCTACCAAAATGCCAATACAACATACTCTTACACACATACGCTCACACATATACAGTATGTCATTCATTCACACTCACTGGAGTGGACC
>NW_026350824.1:4354-7012 GCF_001194135.2 Octopus bimaculoides | reverse complement strand
AACTTATTATATAAGTAATTTAACTTATGTCTGCATTTAATTTTTCGTTCCTCTAGGAAATTAATCAATTTTTTATTATCAGTTAATAATATCTCCTTAAATTCATTAGTACATAATAAACAAGAAGCACTACCTATTCAATAAGATTTAGCCTTACAAACTATCTCCCAATTTAAATTGTACATAATATTTTTAAATTTTAGTTCTCATATATATTTACTAAGACCAGTAGAATTAATTGAATTTCTAATCTTAAAAGAATTCATATGTTGAGCCACATATAATTTAATTTTATTAGAAGTCGACCCTATATGAATAGTATTTAAATCATAATCAGTCATACTATTATCATCAAGCAAAGTCCCTACACATTTATATACTACATCCTCCAAATTACACTTATTAAATTTACATTTATCTTTATCTCTACTTGTACAATTAATTATGTTCTGGTCTGTATTATTATTATTGGAATAATTACTTGATTCGTTTTTGTAAAACTTATTCAGCTTAAATTTATTAAAAGAAGAAATAATATTACCAACATTATTAGTAGTAGAGTAACCAACTCCAAAATTATCACTAGAAAAAATGTTATTATATTTTTTATTATCTCTAATGAATACCTCAATTATATTTAAAATCTCTTTAATAATTTTTGTTTTAACTTGAGCCCCATAAGGAATAATTAGCCAAATTTTGTTCTTATTATTTATATTATTATATTTATTTTTCATATTATAAAATTTATTATTATCAATAAAAGAATTAAATTTAATCTTATTTTCTAGTTTGCTATTATTATATTTATGTTTTATATTATCATAATCCTATTATTAATTCTATAATTACCTAAATAAAACTTATCATAATTATTTATGTTAGGTTTATTATTGTAAAAAACAAAAGAATCATTGAAAATATAACCTTTTATATTATAATTATATTTAGAATTATTAAAGAATTTAATATTATTATTATATCCCGCCTCCCTTATAATAAGGTGCGTGTTTTTGGAAAATCTGAAAATTAGAAAAAAGCAACGATATTCTTTTACCTATATTATCTGTCAACGAATTTTTAATCGAGGGTGGATGATTACGATTAGCATTAATATATCTCATGTTTTCATTAATTTTATGGAAAGGTTGGGTCTTACCTGTTATTAAATTCAAACTAGCATCTAAGTAATTAACATTATAGTTCTCATTATATATAGTTATGCTTAATCCATATCTTTTTAAAAAACCTATTTAGTTTCTTATATAATTCTAATGTTCTATTGGTGCAATCCTTAGTTGTTAATAAAAGGTCATCCCTACATAAACCAACCTCCAACTTTAATTTTTTTCTAATTGAAGTTCTGATAATAAATAAATACCCACTAAATCAGTTGCCTGTACAGAATCGGGTGCTCCCATAGGTATATCAAAATAGTCCCTTGTATCCTTCCTAGCCCACAATTTATTATTATATCTAATCAACGATTTCCTAGCCGTTTTTACTACATTAACTTCATCATAAGTCATACCTACCTTATTCATTGCATAAAGTAGGGCCTTATTGAGTACAATCTCATTAATAGAAGAAGAATAATTATCTATATCTATCTGTATGAATTTATATCTATTTTTATCTTTAATATCATTAAATCATTTCAAAGTATCATTAGTACTATTCCAAAGTTTAAGGTAATTAATTTCGTTTAATTTATTAATATATTTATCTAACATGATCTTACTAAATTTACTTAGATCTGATTTACATGGACAAATAAGTCTAACTTTAGAGTCATAATTAAAATTATCCTTATAGTCTTTTAAAGTAATCCTAGGGTTCAGCTTTATTATCTAAATTATATTTCACCATAATTAATTTAGAATCCTTATTTATATTATACAGAGTATTTTCTGGAACAATTTTATATTTTCTATTTATTCTCTAATAGGTTATCATATAATTTAACATCTAGTTTCTACAGTTTATATGTTTATATGTTAGATCAGGTTATGAAAGTTACGGAGAGGGTCATAGCCCAACTAATTAGGGAACGAATCAATTTAGATGAGATGCAGTTTGGGTAAAAGTACCACTGATGCCATATTTCTAGTAAGACAGCTGCAGGAGAAATACCTAGCCAAGGATAAACCTCTGTACCTAGCTTTCGTTGATATGGAGAAAGCCTTTGACAGGGTCCCCCGATCCCTTATCTGGTCGTCAATGAGGAAACTTGGGATAGAAGAATGGATAGTGAGAGCTGTGCTAGCTATTTACAGAGATGCTGTCAGTAAGGTGAGGGTTCGAAATGAGTACAGTAATGAATTCCGGGTAGAAGTAGGGGTCCACCAAGGTTCTGTCCTCAGCCCCCTCCTATTTATCATAGTCCTCCAGGCGATAACAGAGGAATTCAAGACAGGATGCCCCTGGGAGCTCCTCTATGCTGATGCCCTTGCACTAATTGTGGAGTCACTATCAGAACTAGAGGAGAAGTTTCAGGTGTGGAAGCAAGGACTGGAATCGAAGGACCTTAGAGTCAACCTAGCTAAAACCAAAATCTTAATAAGTAGGAAGGCAGATAAAACACAAACCCCTTCAGGTAGATGGCCCTGCTCAGTATGTAGAAAAGGAGTAGGTAGTAACTCTATAAGATGTACCCAG
>NW_026350824.1:0-2158 GCF_001194135.2 Octopus bimaculoides | reverse complement strand
AGTGATCATATAGAACATAAAAATGACAGTGTAGTGTATGCAAATTGAAGACTATTGTTTTTTATGAATTCTGCCAAATGCAAGTATCCTTTTCAGGTACATGATACTGCTGTCCCCCATCCAAGGGTCTTACAGGCTCACACCTCCCACATCCTCAGGGTTGGCACATTCAATGTGGACACACTGAAAGGTAGGTCTGGTGAGATTGTTCAGATGCTTGAATGGAGACATGTAGATTTGTGCTGCATCCAAGAAGTAAGTTGGAGAGGAGGTTCCACTAGGTTCCTCACAGGCAAAGAACACAGGTACAAGATTTTCTGAGTAGGGAACACTGACGGTGTCGGGAGCTTGGGTATATTTCTTACGGAGAAATGGGTTGATAAGGTAATCAAGGTAATCAGAGTATGCAATAGAATACTTAAGATTAGATTAATACATCATGGGTTAGCAACCATTATCTTGGCCTATGCCCCTCAGCCGGGGCTACCTGATGGGCAGAAAGACCAATTTTATGATGCCCTCTTGCAGACTACCTCATCAACGAATGACAGGGACCTTCTCTTTGTGGCTGGTGACTTCAATGGTCATGTTGGACAACATGCAGGAGGCTTCCATGGCATACATGGAGGCTATGGTTTGGTACCTGCAATGAAGAGGGAACCAGGCTGCTGGAGTTCTGCAATGCAAATGATCTCATGGTTTGCAATACTAACTTCAGGAAATCTGCCAGTCATCTACTGATCTGGAAGACACACTAGCCAAATTGATTACAACCTCGCCAGAAAGAGGAAAAGATGGCTGCTTATAGATGCCAAAACCTTCCCAGGTAAAGACTGTACCTCACTACATAGACTAGTAGTTAGCAACTTCAGGATCAGGGCTAAATGGATGCCTAGAAAACGACCAGCATGGAGGAGAAGAGTCTGGAAGCTTAAAGATCCTGCAAATGGACAGGGATTTAGAGATGTATTACTCGAAGCTTTTGACGAAATAGAGGAGGATATAGCATCACATGATGAGGAAGACAACTGGAGGTTTCTACGGGATAACCTGCTGAGGGTCACTGACCACATCTGTGGATGGTGCAAAGTCCCCTCTTGACCCAAGGTAATGTGGTGGTAGACAGGGCCATTAGGGAAAAGAAACAGGCTTGGAAGGACTGGAAGAACGGTGTTAGCAGGGAATTGTATCAGACTGCCAGAAGGGAAGCTAGGAGACAGGTTTATTTAGCCAGAGGGGAAGCAGATGAGAAAAAATTTGCCAATGTTCTGTGCCGTGAGGAGCAAAGACTTGGGGTGTTTCATGTTGTAAAACAGTGTGTGAGAGAGAATCGTGATGTCGTAGGAGAGAAATGTGTCCACATGGATGATGATTCACTTGCATTAAAAGAGGCTGCAAAGAGAGAGGTATGGAGGTGCCACTATGAAAGGTTGCTCAATAAAGAGAATGAATGGGAGAAAGAGAGTCTGCCAAATGTCAACACAACGAAGGGACCAGCTATCCGAGTTGACAGTACCATGGTAGATAAAGCAATTAAGAGTATGAAGACGGGGAAAGCCCCCAACCCATCAGGAATCACAGCAGAGATGCTCAAAATATCAGGTAGTGTCGGCTATAGCATAGTCACCCATATTGTTAACCAGGTGATAAATGAAGGAGTCATACCCAGTGACTGGTGTAGCAGCACCATAGTCAACTGTTACAAAGGTAAAGGTGACGCTTTAGATACAAATAATTACAGAGGTATCAAGTTGTTAGATCAGGTAATAAAAGTCACGGATAGGGTCATAGCCCAACTAGTTAGGGAGCGAGTCAGTTTAGATGAGATGCAGTCTGGGTTCGTGCCAGGGAAAAGCACCACTGATGCTATATTTCTGGTAAGACAGCTGCAGGAGAAATACCTAGCCAGGAATAAACCTCTGTACCTAGCTTTCGTTAACATGGAGAAAGCCTTTGACAGGGTCTCCCGATCCCTTATCTGGTGGTCAATGAGGAAACTAGGAATAGAAGAATGGTTAGTGAGAGCTGTGCGAGCCATTTACAGAGACGCTGTCAGTAAGGTGAGGGTTGGCAATGAGTATAGTGAAGAATTCCATTGAGAGGTAGGTGTCCACCAAGGTTCTGTCCTCAGCCCTCTCCTATTTATCATAGTCCTCCA
>NW_026350823.1:0-308 GCF_001194135.2 Octopus bimaculoides | reverse complement strand
GTACTAGGCTTCCAAAGAATAAGTCCTGGGGTCGATTTGCTCGACTAATGACGGTGCTCCAGCATGGTCGCACTCAAACAACTGAAACAAGTAAAAGAGTACATACATAATTATTAAAATTATAATTAAGGGTATCTAAAAGATACCACCATGCTAGATATAGCAGTCAAAACTTGACTCTAAAACCACATCGAGCATTCATACAGCACCATGGAGAAATAATTTTTTACTAGTTTATTTGTCTCTGTCTTTTCTCCATGGTGCTGTTTGAATACTTGATGTGGTTTTAGAGTCAAGTTTTGACTGCT
>NW_026350822.1:0-539 GCF_001194135.2 Octopus bimaculoides | reverse complement strand
TCTATAACGCTGAGCACTTTATGGATGCGAAACCATTGGTCACTTTATGACCGATCATATAATTAACTTGCTATAAATACACTACTGCTCTAACTTTTAGAGTGCACTTCTTTTTCGAATATACATGACCCACTGACGGTATATATATATATATATATATATATATATATTATATATGTATAGTCACGGAGCATTCTCAGACAGTTTCCCAGCAAAACCTAGTTATGAAATCTGATTTCTATGGTGTTCCATGCTTGTATATTCCTCTATTTCAATGAGATTGTGGTTTACTCTGTTTGTTGTCACAAGTGTTGTTAATCTTTATATGTGGCAGTGTTGTAAGAATCTTGCTTTCCAACCACATGGTTTTGTGCTTAGTCCTACTACGTAGCACCCTGGCAAGTGTCTTTTACAATAGCCTCGGGCCGACCAAAGACTTATGAGTGGATTTGATAGAAGAAACTGAAAGAAACCCGTTGTATCTATATGTATAAATATGTATTTATGTATATATATATATATATATATATATATATATA
>NW_026350821.1:0-445 GCF_001194135.2 Octopus bimaculoides | reverse complement strand
ACTACTACTACTACTACTATTATTATTATTATTATTATTATTATTATTGACATATCCTTCCAGTGTCGATAAAAATGAAGTCCCAGTCGTGTAAACCCGTTTGGCCAAAGTGGCGGGGGCGCAGCATGGCAACAAAGCTAGTATTTGGTCGATGGCGGACCACAACGGCTGTGAGCTTTCCATTTTCGAATAGATGAGTACCATTTTCCAGCACTTCACTGAATTGTTGTCGATGAATAGAGAATAGAAGACAGCGGACAGATTTCTGTATGCCAGACTTGTTCGCCTCTGTCATCATCTCAAATGTCCAGATATTCCAACAGGTGTGTAAGGAAAGACCGACGTCGGGGGTCACCATTTTTGTTAGGGACGACCGTGCGAACTCATAAAGGAGTAATGGTGACGAATGGAAGAACAGAGGACTCCTTTTATTTAAACGCGTCAC
>NW_026350820.1:0-267 GCF_001194135.2 Octopus bimaculoides | reverse complement strand
TGAAGTATTGAATATCTTATTGAATAAATGAAATATTGAATATTAAATATTAAGGGACTAGTATACTTTCCTGCTTTCTAGCAGTCTTCAAGGTCCAATGTGACAGACACACACATACACAGTCCAACCCATGCCAGCATGGAAAATAGACATTAGATAATGATGATGATGGTGTGTGTGTGTGTGCACACGCATGCATGAGTGCACACAAGTGCAAGTGTGTATGTGTATTAGGTATGCATGTATCTATGTATCATTATTATTTGA
>NW_026350819.1:0-332 GCF_001194135.2 Octopus bimaculoides | reverse complement strand
TCATCGTCATCATCATCATCATCATCATCATCATACATTCACTTTACTATGCAAGCATGGGTTGGACAGGTTTTCTCTAGTACAGCATCACACCATTTACTACATCCTTTATGAAGTTCAACCTCTTCAGATCAGTTTTTTCACCATTTCTTCCCTTATCGTTCATGGTTTTCTTCTCTTGCATGATTCTTCCATATGGATTACTCAGTAATTCTTTACCCAACTGTCAACTTTCATGCTCTGCATTACACATTCATACCAATACATGTCCATACCAATCTTCTCTCTTATATCGTACATCTGATTTTCGTCAGCTTATTTGTGCTCCATTA
>NW_026350818.1:0-530 GCF_001194135.2 Octopus bimaculoides | reverse complement strand
ATATATATATATATACACATACATACATACAGATATACAGGCACATATATATATACACAGATATACGCGTATAAGTATATGCATATATATGTATATATATAATATATGTATATGTAGCTACATATATATATGTGTATGTATATGTGTATGTATATACACATATACATATGTATGTATATACATACATAGAAGCACACATATATATACAAACATGCATACATACATATACATATACTATATTATTATTATTATTATTATTATTATTATTATTATTATTATTATTATTATTATTATTATTATTATTATTATTATTATTATTATTATTACTACTACTACTACATATGCATGCGTATATTAAATATCTAAAATATATCCTGAAATACACTCAGCAGGAAAATGGTGACAGAATAGTAAATTACATTTCTTTTTGTCTAATATTTACAAAGCAGATGTTCCTGAACTTTCAAACCGATAACTAAAGTAGCTGGGGATAGACCAATGTTATATATATATAATGAATATACATACAT
>NW_026350817.1:974-2722 GCF_001194135.2 Octopus bimaculoides | reverse complement strand
TAGATAGATAGATAGATAGATAGATATAATGAATAGCTAGAATAAAAGCAATGATGTATGTATTCATTCTTATTATGTTCTGGTAGATCTGAATACGAACATGCTAATCGCTGGTGTATTTGATAAATGAATCGAATGTTTTGGGAACAGGCATCACCTGAAAGGAAAAGGTGTTCTCCGAAGACAAAATACAACAGCAGTTAACATATTCAGATTCGAATCTGCTAGAACGTATTAAGAACGAATCTGTATATCATTGTGTAGATACTTCTATAGATATATTCATAGCGATGGAAACATATTTTGTGCCGCAACACATCCACTGTACAATAAGCAAAACCAGTAAAGAGTAAAAGTATAAACGGATATATAATGCGTGTATGTGTGCAAGTGTGTGTGTGTTTGTGTGTATGTGTGTTTGTGTGTATGTGTGTGAAAATGATTCAAAGTTTTAAGATTCCGTCGCAGTAAACCTTCGACTGAAGACATTTCATTAAAACAGAAAATAAGTTAATGGTGTTTAACACAACAGTATGTGTTCATTGGTGCCACTTTCTTGTATCACGCATTCTACTTGACATTCGAAATAGATTTCTGCTTCAATAAATTCATTCGTTTCTTTAATTATCAAGACAGATTTTGTTTTTGTCTTTTGTTTTTACAGTCTTTCGTATTCTAAAAAAATTTTCTGAACAAAAATGTCTTGGTAAACTTCGTTGAGGAATTCCTGAATCCAGGGAATTTGATTTGGTACTTGAATATCTGAATTGAATTTTCCCCTTCTTAGCCTTTCTAATGACTCTCAGACAACAGTAATTTTATCTTCTTCAATTGCAATTGTCCCAATTTTGATGGCTACATCGTCATTTTTTCTGTCTTCAATAAATTGTTATTTCAATTGAAATATTTATTGTGAGAAATCTGTTTCTTCTTCTAAACGTTTATTGTTACACTGACACTGTAACCATTATAACCATAAAAGTGAACAATTTCCAGTTGTACATTCAACTCCACATTAAATATAAAAACGAAAATGATAACAACCTCCAGTATGTATACAGAAAGAAACCGGTTTCTCTTTGTTCTTTAATATACAGGCATACCTGTGTAAATAGCTAGTTCGTTTTGCAACTACTCGGTTTTAGGATCCGTGTAGCTGTGTAGTAAATGAGACAATTGTCTTCTACAACAGCTCCAGGATCAATGCTTATTTTGAATGAATTTAGTAGGTGGAAACTGTATAGAAGCCTGTCGCATGTATATATATATATATATATATATATATATATATATATATATATATATATATATATATATATATATATATATATATATATATATATATGTATGTATGTATGTATGTATGTGCAATAAGTGCATAAATTTGAGAGAGGAATATATGAAATGAAATTATAATTAACTGCTCCACCTGCATGTGCTTTTAACCTAAAGCCAGGAACTCTTCAGCACTCTCTCATATATGTGCAGATATGTATGCATATATATATACATGCATTTCTATGTACATCTCTTGCTATGCAAGTACATCTCCGTAAAAGTATTAAATATTATTACTAAAATTATCAAAATAATATTGCTTTATTGTGATATACTTGTCATTAGACACTTTAGCTGCACTTTCCATTTGGTAACAATGATGCACAGTGGAAAAGTTAATATTCTAATTTCTCTCTCTCTCTCTCTCTCTCTCTCTCTCTCTCTCTCTCTCTCTCTCTCTCTCTCTCTCT
>NW_026350817.1:0-204 GCF_001194135.2 Octopus bimaculoides | reverse complement strand
TGTGTGTGTGTGTGTGTGTGTGTGTGTGTGTGTGTGTGTGTGTGCATATATATTTATTATTACACATATGTAAATATATATGTTATATATCAATATGTCACGCTATCTCTGTCTCTCTTTCCTTCTCTCTTTCTGCTTCTGTACACACACACACACACGCACACACACACACACACACACACTAGTCAATGAACCAACGAATGA
>NW_026350816.1:0-410 GCF_001194135.2 Octopus bimaculoides | reverse complement strand
TATATATATATATATACATATGAAATATTTTCACACGTATCTATTACAAAATCTATAGACATATCCAGTCGTCCATACTGAATTTTTTGAACTTGCCTCAGTCACAGGAATTACGGCCAAAGTGGACCAAATCGAGGCCAACATTATTTTAAGAGTTTTACTTCTTTCCCAGCCTATTTTTGGGTTGAAATGTTGAGTTATGTAGACATGAAATAACCAGCACCAGTTGTTTAGTGAGAGACGAACGCATAGACGAACACAGTATCACTCACAGATTTTTCTGTGTGTGGATGTGCGTGTGGACGCGCGAAAGTGATCGTATGTGTTTGTATATATATACGTATGCTTGTATGTTTTTATGTATGAATGTGTGTATACATTATTTTATTCTTTTACTTGTTTCTGTTATT
>NW_026350815.1:0-255 GCF_001194135.2 Octopus bimaculoides | reverse complement strand
TCGAAGGTAGACTTGATCAGGAAGGCTGTTCTTGCTTGTTCCCAAGCCCAGAGTTCCTTCCCTGAGATTCTGCGACTGAGCACGTTTTCCTCCCATCTCAGGCACTGCCCCTGTTGACTGCATTGCACCAAATGTACATTCCGCCTTTCTTCTTCCTCCTTTCTCACTTCATGTATCACTGCCTCTTTCAGCTCTTTTACACTGCACTTGCAAAATGGCCTGAAACTGCTCGTTCCTAGGCCGGCTCTTGCTTCT
>NW_026350814.1:334-453 GCF_001194135.2 Octopus bimaculoides | reverse complement strand
GTGTGTATATATATGTACGTATGTGTAAATATGTATGCCTATGTATGTACGTACGTATGTATGTATGTATGTGTATATAGGTATGTGTGTGTATACATGTATGTGTATGTATGTACGTA
>NW_026350814.1:0-118 GCF_001194135.2 Octopus bimaculoides | reverse complement strand
GTATATATATATTTGTGTGTATATATGTGTGTGTATGTGTATATATGTATGTCTATGTATGTACGTACGTATGTATGTATGTATGTGTGTGTGTGTATGTATGTGTGTGTGTATGTAT
>NW_026350813.1:0-447 GCF_001194135.2 Octopus bimaculoides | reverse complement strand
TTTTCTTTTGGTTTCGTTAATTGTTTCTTCTTTTAGTTACAATTTCCTTACAAATTCATTCCAAAGCAATGACTGGTTTTCATTTGAAATTTCTTTGGCAGAAAAAGCATATTTTCCAGTTCTTCAGTTGTTTTGTCGTTAAGTTTGCTTCCATCTTTCCTATAAAATGGTATTTTCAATAGTGGGTTATCTTTTTTAGCTCCATAGTCAAAACGGGCTATGCAGATCTTGTCTGTTTCCATGACTGAAACCCGGTCTGTGCTGTTTATTATTTCATTGATGCTACCCGTGATTGTGCCCTCGATATTGTCCTGCATGTTGCTCTCCGATCTGTCCAAGATTTCACCATGAAGTGTGCCCTTGATATCGCCCTTCATTTTACTCTCCGATGTGCGCAAGATATTATATTCGATACTGCCCTTGATCGTATTGCCCTCAAATATTTCT
>NW_026350812.1:0-306 GCF_001194135.2 Octopus bimaculoides | reverse complement strand
AATAATAATAATAATAATAATAATAATAATAATGATAATAATAATATGGAGAAGAAAAAGATGAGGAATAAGAGAATAAGAGGAAAATTAAATGTAAAAGTAAGAATATGAAGTATTCTTTTTTTAGATTTAACCAAAGTACACTCAAACATACACATATATATACACAGGCACACACACACACACACACACACACACACACACACACACGCACACACACACAAAATACAGAAATGTATATTTGTGCATATACATGTCTCACTCTCTATCTATCTATCTATCTATCTATCTATCTATCTATCTATC
>NW_026350811.1:0-282 GCF_001194135.2 Octopus bimaculoides | reverse complement strand
CTCTCTCTCTCTCTCTCTCTCTCTCTCTCTCTCTCTTTCTCTCTTTCCATTTGTGCCTTTTTCTTCACTCCCTTTCTAACCTCCTCCTACTTCCATCCACATTCCCCTCTCTCTCATTCTTATTCCTTCCACTCTTCCTTCCATAATCTCTCTCTATATATATCTGTCTAATACCTCTCTCTTCTCCTCTTACTCTCTCTCTTTGCTTTCCATAATCTTTATGCCTTTATCTCATGCCAACTCTCAGATTTTCTTCATTCTTGCTCACTTTCTGTCTCTTCT
>NW_026350810.1:0-349 GCF_001194135.2 Octopus bimaculoides | reverse complement strand
TACATACATACATACATACATACATACATACATACATACATATATACTATTTTTTCTTGTATCTTCAAAGTTCCATTATGCCAATAATGATAATAACACGTGCACAGATTCAATTCTACTTCTTTATCGTTCGTCAATTGGTTCAATATCTAACTAACCAGCAAACCGATATAATATATAGCATATGCAGTTTGCTTTCGAGTGCTTCCAAGGGTTTTAACTATTATTTCTAGCAATATAGGTGCTATCCGGCACCCTCGGTCACAATTGGTGACAATTTAATTTTTTACTATTTGGTTTTATACTGTGTATAGCCGCCTTCGTTATGATATATATATATATATGTGTG
>NW_026350809.1:0-224 GCF_001194135.2 Octopus bimaculoides | reverse complement strand
TCCGAAACATAATGCAAATAACTTATTCTTGAAGACATACTCCGCTCTCAGCAACCGTAGTGCCGTTTATATACATGCATACATACATGCATGCATGCATGCATACTTACATTCATTCATCCATCCATCAATTCATGCATACATATATATTTATATATACAATATTGTGCACACACACATTAATTTTAATATATATATATATATATATATACATATAGAATAAC
>NW_026350807.1:1681-2281 GCF_001194135.2 Octopus bimaculoides | reverse complement strand
CCTTGAGCAGGTGTCTTCTGCTATAAGATATATACATGTGTGTGTGTGTGCCTTTTTGAGTCTCTGCTTGTTTGACAACCAGAGCCAGAGTAAGCGACATTGAATGAAATACGGTTATCTTTGATCATGTTTCAATCATTAGATTGGTCACATTTGGACCCTGCCTTGAAGTGTGTTAGTTGAACAAATCATTGCCAGTGTTTATTTTTTTTAAATCCTGGTATTTAATATGTTGGTTTCTTTTGCCAAACTGCTAAGTTATGGTGATATAAACAGACATTGGTTGTGAAGCAATGGTGAGGGACAGACACACATGCACAAGACAGGTTTCTTTCAGTTTCCTGGGCATCCCAGCGGCAACGTGGCTGAGTTTCTCTTGAGTGTTGGGCCTCATGGAGGCAAAGTGGCTGAGTTCCTTTCAAGTGTTGGGCCTCACAGAGTCAATGACCAAGACCTTTGGCATTATGTCGTACTTGAGAAGACCCATCAAGTCAAGCAAAATTGCAGTCAGGTCAGACACTTTTACATGCCGGTGGCACGTAAAAGCACTCATTATACTCTCGGAGTGGTTGGCATTAGGAAGGGCATCCAGCCGTAGAA
>NW_026350807.1:0-1671 GCF_001194135.2 Octopus bimaculoides | reverse complement strand
CTGCTTGTACCCCACCACTGTTTGACAACCAGAGCCAGAGTAAGCGACATTGAATGAAATACAGTTATCTTTGATCATGTTTCAATCATTAGATTGGTCACATTTGGACCCTGCCTTGAAGTGTGTTAGTTGAACAAATCATTGCCAGTGTTTATTTTTTTAAAATCCTGGTATTTAATATGTTGGTTTCTTTTGCCGAACTGCTAAGTTATGGTGATATAAACAACCATTGATTGTTAAGCATTATTGAGGGACATACACAAGACACATGCGCACAGTGGGCTTCTTTCAGTTTCCATCTACAAAATCCACTTACCAGACTTTGGTCACCCCAGGGCTGTAGTAGAAAACATTTGCCCAAGGTGCCACAGAGTGGGATTGAACCTAGAACTGTGTGGTTATGAAGCAAACTTCTTACCACCCAGCCAGACTAATTTAATATGTTTGTGTACACTCGAACATAGAAAAGACAATATGCTGCCCAAAGTTTCTTGAGCGGAGAAATTCTCCTCAGATAATGTTGATGTAAACACACCAATAGGCCATGAAATTGTAAGATCAATTTTATTGCACATTGCATATCTCTGATTTCCTTTACAAAATTGTGTAAATTAATCATGTTTCTCTTTTAATATTTCAGAAATTAGTATTTCACTGGATTGTACTTGTCATGCCATACATGGATGCCTATGATAAGCTTCATGCCGTGTACAATGTGTTCTTTTATCTTCTCAGAAATTATGATATTGTAAGTATTCTACTAATTCTTCTTTGGTTTCTCTATACGGTTTATCTCTGATAAAATTGCCAGAATTGCTAACCTTATTTTCTGATGTTATCTGGCTTGTAGTTGGTGCAAATTCTTTAGTACCAGTTGTCAAGCTATAGTGAGATACACACACAATAGGCTATTATCAGTTTCCATGTACCAAATCCACTCACAGTGCTCTGTTCAGCTCAAGACTATAGTGGAAGACACTTGTGCAGGGTGCCAAGCAGTTGGACTAAACCTGGAATCGTGGTTGGTAAGCAAACTTCTTAGCCGAAAGTCATGCCTATATATTATATATCGTCCATAGCCTGTCATCTGAAATGTAATTCTTTCATGACTATATATCTTATAGAATACACTGCTTATGTCTTTCAATTTTCTAAATAGTCAAAAATTTGGAAGTAATTAACTATTTCTTGATGCTAATATCAGAACCATAACTTCACAAAAGTTTCTCGTATAAAATCTATGCTGCAAAGTTTTAAATTAGATAAGAATTCTTTGAAATGAAAGCTTTTTCTATTAAAGAAGCAGAGAGGATAACAAAATGGTTTGTATTAAATGCATTCTAGTCTACAGTTTATAACGGACTGCTTCTGCTCACATTTTGAAATTGTTTCGCTTCCTTCAGCTTCCAGAAATCTGTTACATTTTGAATCAACTGACTTCATATCCTGATGTTACATTATTCCGAATAAATGAGCTGATTTTGTTGGGGAAGAAAATGGTAACGTGTTTCATTGCAATCGTTATTTAATACTCATTGTCTGTTCTGTAAAAAACGAAAATATTGATTTGTGATGTGGCTGCTGCCAAACAAATTCTGTGACTAATTAATGGAATTTCCAGAATGTTCTAAATTGCCAAGTTTCTATTTTCTATCCAACACAATCTTGAAT
>NW_026350806.1:0-506 GCF_001194135.2 Octopus bimaculoides | reverse complement strand
ATGGTTTACTTGTCCGTATGTGTGATGTAATGGGTTTATTTGTTGGTATGGCTATATAGGATAAGTCCGTGGTTAATAACGGTTATTTGTATGTGATATGCATTTATGTTGTTTTATGGCACTTTGAAATATATGTGGGCGAGTAGTTTGTTTAAGGTATGTGCGTTGATATAACATGTAATAGTTTTGTTATTAGGGTGTCTGCTTGCGTATACGCATGTGAAGTTAGTATTTGTGCTAGTGTTCTTGTGTGTGTGTGTGTTTGTATGTATACGTGTATATGTGTGCGTGTGTTATGCCAACTTTATATGGTTTTATAGATGTAATGGATTAGAGTATGTGGTCTATGATAAGTAAGTATAAGTGTGGTATGTTATGGTGGGGTACAACAATGTGAGTGTAGAATACGGTGATGTAGTGTGCAGTTATGTGAACATGAGTACCCTATTTAAAGCTGTGTGGGAGAGATAACCGAGGCTAAAGATAAGACACTGTTCTTTATGATA
>NW_026350805.1:0-552 GCF_001194135.2 Octopus bimaculoides | reverse complement strand
AAGAAGCCCGTCGTATATATGTATATGTATATGTATATATATGTGTGTGTTTGCGTGTCTGCGTTTGACCTCCAACATCGCTTGACAACCAATGCTGGTGTGTTTACGTCCCCGTAACTTAGCGGTTCGGCAAAAGAGACCGATAGAATAAGTACTAGGCTTACAAAGAATAAGTCCTGGGGTCGATTTGCTCGACTAAAGGCGGTGCTCCAGCATGGCCGCAATCAAATGACTGAAACAAGTAAAGAGTAAAGAGTTTGTATACACACACACACATATTATTTACATTATTTACATTTGATGGATAATAATAATAATAACAATAATAATAATAATAATAATAATAATAATAATAATAATAATAATAATAATAATAATAATAATAATAATAACAGCAACAACAACAACAACAACAACAACAACAACACAACATCGGAAAAATACCTTAGGAATGAGAACCCAGATTCGAAGTTCCCCCGGGACACCTGATGAAGGGTGGAGAATACATCAGCCGAAACGTTGTGTTAACAACAAACAAGATGAGGACAAATA
>NW_026350804.1:0-462 GCF_001194135.2 Octopus bimaculoides | reverse complement strand
TATATATATATATACACACATATATATATTTATATATTGAGGGTTATAAACTGAATATTAATTTGAATAATATCAATTTAAAATCAAGTGGTCTAGCATATTAAAAATCTGAAAATTCAGAAAAATTGTATTACATGCATGTAAGAAGGGATGACCAACTAAGTGGACATCCAATATGCTAGAAAGAGGTCATCAATGACCTAACCACAAGGAAAAATAATGTTCTACAGAAAAAAAATCCAGCAGACACAGAACCTCAGCGGGCAAGACAAAATAAAAAATATACAGAATAAAGAATTGTGTACATGTTTCGCCATTAACATTTTACTTACGTAAAAAGCGTCTGTGGACTCTTCAGCACAATCTGTTCTCAAATCAATATAATTTGCAGAACCATACACGAATTGTCTTCATAAATTTAGACGTGCGTACAGTTCTACCGATTACATTGGGGTTATTTTT
>NW_026350803.1:0-318 GCF_001194135.2 Octopus bimaculoides | reverse complement strand
ATACGCATGCATGTGTGTATGTGAGTGTGTACGTGTGCACGTGTGCACGTATGTGTGCAAATGCCAGAGCATTCCTTTTCCAGCGACTAGCATCTGAATGAGTTAATCAATCGAGTTTAAAGGGTGTAGATAATTCAGCTGTACTACTTATAACTGGAATGCGTTGACGGTTACATGAAATCTGTAATGTTTATGGCATTGCATAAATGTCAACTGCATTCGCTCGATGTAATTTTCATCACATATGATTTTAACGATAACTAAGCAGACTCCTCCTCCTCCCCTTCTTCTTCTTCTTCTTCTTCTTCTTCTTCTTCT
>NW_026350802.1:0-238 GCF_001194135.2 Octopus bimaculoides | reverse complement strand
ATTATTATTATTATTATTATTATCATTATTATTATTATTATTATTAAGTTACTATCGTTATTACACAGAGTCGAGAACGGCATTGATAAACTGTGTAAATGTCTTTTATACGGCTGTTTATCGTACTTGTTGTTGCAGTTGGTATAGTGATTGTTGCTTTTCGTCTTCTTGTTGTTGCTGTTGTTGCTGCTGTTGTTGTTGTTGTTGTTGTTGTTCATTGTTGAGCTTCTGTTGTTAA
>NW_026350801.1:0-633 GCF_001194135.2 Octopus bimaculoides | reverse complement strand
ACACAAACACACACACTCACACACACAAGTAAATATTTAAGTGTTAGATATGATCCTAGTAGTACGTCGATAAAGTACGTCAATTTTCTATCGCTACGTAGCGTCATCCAAATGTAATTGCCCAATTGTCACTGGATCAACCTCAGGGAATCCTCACTGTACCTTGAGTATAAACCCAACAATAGAGACGGAAAAGTGAATACACCGTTAATATTATCGTTGACAACGATTGTATTGCCACTTCCTTAAGCCTTAACCTACGGATACTAGCTAACAACATGCATTAAATCCGAGCGAAACAGAGTTCATCTAACGAGATACCTCGTATTAAGTCACCTAATGAAACGACTCTATCCCGAGAGATGCACCACAAGTAGCTGTACATTTTCCCGACCGCGAGGGATCGATGTACAGTGTTTAGAAACGTCTCGTTGTGAGTAATACACTTTCTCGTGCATTCCATTTCCTGTTTCTATCGTCTCTACCGAATTCTTTTAATAGGCATCAGTCTATCGGAGGATATAGTACAGGACGCAAGTGGAACTGAACCCAAAACCGTATGATTGCAACGTGTGTTTCTTAACCTGTCATTTCCATAAAACATCTACTTCTCATTTCGTGCATTTAACGACA
>NW_026350800.1:0-298 GCF_001194135.2 Octopus bimaculoides | reverse complement strand
TGGCAACGGTTGGCATGACACCATAGGCAAGATCAGTCCGTATCTGCCATCGAAGAGAATGTCTCGGGTTTTGTGAGGGTATCACATAATTATTGGGCACGAAAGTTTTCCGTGGACGGCTTCCAATGACATCGTGTTTGGCAATTTTCTCTTTAATGCTCCACCGAAGGGCGTTGTGATTATTTTCACCGGGAGGCTTGTGCAAGTTCCAGTAGTTCTGAAATTCACGGAACCTGCTCACGGGGTCTGTCTTTCTGTTTTTCTTCAACCTCGGCGGTGTTGGAGTAACTATAATCGT
>NW_026350799.1:0-379 GCF_001194135.2 Octopus bimaculoides | reverse complement strand
ATATATATATATATACATGTATGTATGTATGATATATATATATATATGTATAAGATATATATGTATAATATATATAGGCACAGAAGTGGCTATGTAGTAAGTAACTTGCTTGCCACCCATATGGTTCCGTATTCGGTCCCACTGCGTTGCCCCTTGGGCAAGTGTCTTCTGCCATAGCTTCGGGTTGACCAAAGCCTTGTGAGTGGATTTAGTAGACGGAAACTGAAAGACGCCCATTCTATATATATGTGTGTGTGTGTATATGTGTCCACGTTTGTCATCCCACCATAGCTTGACTACCGAAATATATAATATATATATACATCAGATATAATATATAAATATATATATATATGTAATATATATATGGATATATATA
>NW_026350798.1:0-221 GCF_001194135.2 Octopus bimaculoides | reverse complement strand
ACTATCGTTTATCTGAGATGGCGTTGCTGCATATCGGGTCGATCTGCCGGAACTCATTGATGTCGCCACGTATTCGAGCCTCCCGGTGGTAATTGATTATCTTCAGCATCCGAAATGAAATCCAAGTATCCTTCAGAAGAAGTATTCTGTTTACCAGGAAATCATGTGAAAACTGGTTGACACATGATTTGAAGATCTCTCAGTTGTCAGTCTCATTGTCA
>NW_026350796.1:0-442 GCF_001194135.2 Octopus bimaculoides | reverse complement strand
AATCGAAACCGCGATCCTATGACCGCTAGTCCGCTGCCCTAACCAGTGGGTCATTGCGCCTCCACTATTGAAACATGCAATGCAGAATAAATAATACCGAAAACCTTTTACCCATTTTTCTGTTTTAGTATATACTACCATCTATCCATCCATACATTCATACATACATACATACATACAAACATAGAAAATACCTACGCTGAACTACTGAGGAATCTACAGCTACTCTATTCAGATTACAAGTTCAGGTTTATGCCTGTAATTATTGGAGTACTAGAATATGCAACGCACTGTCTAAATACCAATCTTGAGAAATTAGGATTCTCAAAACCAGAATGGAGAAAGTTGATTCGGAGACTACAGATCCATACTATCACTGGAACTGTAAAAATTCTGTAAAACTTTCCAGAAGGTTAAAATTTAAGTATATATGAGCATGTCT
>NW_026350795.1:0-489 GCF_001194135.2 Octopus bimaculoides | reverse complement strand
GCCGTTACGTTCTGAGTTCAAATTCCGCTGAGGTCGACTTTGCCTTTCATGATTTTGGGGTCGATAAATTAAGTACCAGTTGCGTATTGGGGTCGGTCTAATCGACTGGCCCTCCTCACCCTAAATTTCGGGCCTTGTGCCTAGAGTAGAAAACAACATTGTGAATAATAATGATGATAACGATGAAGACATCGATGACGAAGGCATCAAGGCTAACGCTGACGGAAGTGAGGTCAACAGCAGCAATACTAAAGATTACGCCAAATGGTTCCGGTATCCACAAAGGTTACGACGACGGTGGCACAGCAACTACAACAACAACAGCTATAAAATCTAGCGATGGTCTGAATGGCAGCCAACAACAACAACAACAGAAACAACTACGACAGAATAAGAAACGGCGACGACACAAAACCAATGCCAAGGAATGAAACATGGCAACAATATCGACAGCGATGACAATAGCGGCAACGATTACTACTACTACTA
>NW_026350794.1:1129-1250 GCF_001194135.2 Octopus bimaculoides | reverse complement strand
TCCTTTTCCTTTATATAGAGGAAGAATAATTGCATCATTCATTCCTTAGTGATTGCACCACCCCTCCAGATTGCACTAATAAGTTCATGAAGGGACTGTGTGATGCAATTACCACCAAATC
>NW_026350794.1:999-1119 GCF_001194135.2 Octopus bimaculoides | reverse complement strand
ACTGTGTGATGCAATTACCACCAAATCGCAAGACCTCAGCACAAATTCCACCCTTTCCAGGTGCTTTACTTATGGAACCAGCTATCTTGGTTGAAGGAACAATTCTGAAGGTAGTAGACA
>NW_026350794.1:757-970 GCF_001194135.2 Octopus bimaculoides | reverse complement strand
CGTTCTTGCTCCCTGGATGAGGAAATATCTTTCAGGTTGCAGAGAGCAACGAATTCCTTCCGGTCTCGTCAGTCTCGTGTCTGGTCCCAGCATGCCATCACAAGGCAAACAAAAGTTATTGTGTACCGTGCATGTGTCCTGACATCGCTCCTCTTCTCATGTCAGACATGGACTCTGTACAAACGTCAGGTAAGGGTCCTTGAACGCTTTCAT
>NW_026350794.1:416-581 GCF_001194135.2 Octopus bimaculoides | reverse complement strand
ACGATTCCTAAGCAGATGCTCTATGGGGAACTTGCGAATGGAAGGAGACTCCGGCAGAAACCAAGGCTGAGATTTAAGAACTGTGTCAAGTCCTCATTAAAGGCCTGTGATATATAGGACACTGACTGGGATAACAATGCCTGTCATCGCCACGGATGGAGGAAG
>NW_026350794.1:123-229 GCF_001194135.2 Octopus bimaculoides | reverse complement strand
GCAGTCATGTATGCTTGTCAAAAGCAGGGCTCATTAGCCACCAACAGAGCCGCAAGTACAAAATATAAGTTAGTCCTAGAGCGCACAATGTTCCTGAAGGTCGGCA
>NW_026350794.1:0-113 GCF_001194135.2 Octopus bimaculoides | reverse complement strand
TTAGTCCTAGAGCGCACAATGTTCCTGAAGGTCGGCAATGGTCTTCCTCCATCACGAATGGATGGACATCATCATGTATGTATGTATGTATATATGTATGTATGTATGTAGGT
>NW_026350793.1:4131-4540 GCF_001194135.2 Octopus bimaculoides | reverse complement strand
TGAGTGTGAGTGTGAGTGTGTGTGTGGTAGTAAAGTAAAGAGGGGCTGTGTATTGTGTGTGTGTGTGCATGTGGGTTTAAATATTAGCATGTGTGTGTTTATATATATGTTTGTGCATGCACTTGCACATGTGTGTGTGTGTGTGTGTGTGTGCATAAGAATGGGTGCTTTGCATGCGTGGTTTTGGGAGGAACGACTAAATATTAGTACGTGTTTGTGTGTTCATCATCATCATCATCGTTTAACGTCCGCTTTCCATGCTAGCATGGGTTGGATGATTTGACTGAGGACTGGTGAAACCAGATGGCTACACCAAGCTCCAATCTGATTATATATATATATATATAATCTGTGTATATATATATATGTGTGTGTGTGTGTGTGTGTGTGTGTGTGTGTGTGTGTGTGT
>NW_026350793.1:0-542 GCF_001194135.2 Octopus bimaculoides | reverse complement strand
AAATACCGCTAAGCATTTCGCCCTCCAGCTCTTTGTAAATTATCTCTGCTGTGTGACTGAAGCGAGGGCTATGCGTTTAGCTTTTTATTTCTTATAAGGGTGGAAGGTTCAAGGGAGATAACTTGCCATTCTCTGGCTTGACATAGCGGGGTGTGTGTGTGTGTCTGTGTGTGCGTGCGTGTGCGCGTATGTTTGCTGATGTATGTGTGTGTTTGCATGAGTGTGTATGTGTGTGTGTGCGTGTATGTACAGATTGTGTGTGTGTTTGTGTAAGTGCACGTTTGCGTGTGTGTGTGTGTGTGTGTCTGTGTGTGCGCGTGTGTGTGTTTGCTGATGTATGTATGTGTGTGTTTGCATGAGTGTGCATGTGTGTGTGTGTGTGTACAGATTGTGTGTGTGTATGCACGTGTGTGTGTTTGTGTAAGTGCACGTTTGCGTGTGTATGTGTGTGTGTGTGCATGCACTGATGTATGCATGTGTGTGTGTGCTGGTGTGTGTTTGACTATGTATGTGTGTGCTTCTGTGTGCTTGTACGTATGCAT
>NW_026350792.1:0-460 GCF_001194135.2 Octopus bimaculoides | reverse complement strand
GGATGTTGGCAAACTTTTCAGGAAATTCAGGTCGGTTATCATTAACATCTTGTATGACAACTTTAATCTTCAGTACTTTCATAAAAGTTTCAGCTTTTCGAACTGCCACTTTGACTATTTTGGAACATTCCATTTTATATGAACACAGGGACTCAGCATCTAGTGATTGTGCTGTGTGCAGTTTACCTTTCTTGGTCACATTGAACAAGCGGAAACTGTCTGACAGTCTTTGTTCCAACTGGCTGAACGTTATAAGATTGTGATCTTGGAATGGTATTTTGTCCATCAAGTGTAAGTCTGTAGCGATGTCTCCCACATACGCTCCAGGTCCCTTCCCTTCTTCCACATGGTAGGTAATGTCTACACAGAGGCAGCAGTGAAGAACCAAGGAAAGTATTGCCGCTGTGTGAAGGACATCTTTTCTTTTTATTCTCTTCATCACTAAAAAATTGGTCAATGA
>NW_026350791.1:0-206 GCF_001194135.2 Octopus bimaculoides | reverse complement strand
TTTTCCATTAATCTTTTGCTAGTTTATTTGTTCATTTATCTTTTCACCTGTGCTGTGTGTATACATGATGTGGTTTTAAAGTCAGGTTTTGACTGCTATATCCAGCATGGTGGTATCCCTTTTGATACCCTTAATTACAATATATATATATGTGTGTGTGTGTGTGTGTGTGTGTGTGTGTAGAGTGTTTGAAGTGGTGTACAGAT
>NW_026350790.1:0-492 GCF_001194135.2 Octopus bimaculoides | reverse complement strand
CTGGTTATTGTGGAGGTCGTTGCACTTTAATGATCATAGAACATATAAGTCTGCAAGCGATGCAAAGTAGAGCTACTGAAGTGTTTTGGGAGTAGATTACAAAATATAGTTGCTTTTCTCGAAAGCGAAATTTCTTGTCAGAAACAGCCACATAAAATGGTGTAACGAAATTGAAAGAAGATGGTGAAATTTCCCCTTTGCGATTTTATTTTTTTCCCGACAGCATAGGGAGTTATTCTTTCTTCCCTCATAGCCTGCGCATAAACTGCATAAAGTTAAATTGGTATGGGGCTTTCTGAAAGATACGTACAGCTTTCGCAAGTGGAAGCAAAACTCTTATTTAAAGATTGATTCTTTGAGACGAATTATATGTGATTGTTTAAAAAAGAAGCCAGAACCGACAATGGAAGCTAGAACGAAAGGCTAGAACGACAATGGACAACAGTTAAAATATCATAATGGATGGGTAAATAAGCATCCTCAAAGTGAAAC
>NW_026350789.1:0-1834 GCF_001194135.2 Octopus bimaculoides | reverse complement strand
GTCAGTGATTGGTTGAAATTACCGAAATACGACAATTTTTTACATAAAATGACTTCGAATACAATATTTTTTATCTGTTCTATACCACAAAATATACAAATATTCGAAGTTTGAAAGTGTTTCGGTACCAAAAACACTACAAAAAAAATGTTGCCCGTCAAACCCCAAAGATCCGACGGAGGGAAAAGAGAGGGAGAGAAGGAAAGAGTAAGTGATGGTGGTGGTGGTGGTGGTTTGGGAAATTGGGCGATTTTCAGCATGCGTGTATATGGGTGGAAATGAGCTGCTTGGCGCAGGTCTGCGCTCTCCGTGTGCTTTTCTAGTTTATATTATTATTAGGGGAAACCTTCTCCTTGAGATGCAAATTTCGAAAATCAAATTCGTTTTTCTCGAGGACGCACCATTTCAGAGCATTTCTGGCCAATCATGCAAGAGTTTTCCAACATAACTCTAATTTACATATTGTAAGCATTGTATGTATATATACATATACATATTGTACGATACAAATAAGAAGATATTTTTTCGAACTCAGTATTGCCGTTAGAACAGGCGATACTGCGTTCGAAAAAATATCATCTTCTTGTTTTATCGTACAATACACATTTCGACGCTTGTATCGTACAATACGCCTCCTTTCGGGGTCGATTAAATAAGTACCACTTACGCACTGGGGTCGATATAATCAACTTAATCTGTTTGTCTGTCCTTGTTTGTCCCCTCTGTGTGTAGCCCCTTGTGGGTAGTAAAGAAATAACACATTTCGACGCTTCTAATAAAAACAAATGTAAGTTTGTTTATAGCTATAAACACATACACACACATACATACATACATACATATATATATATATATATATACGTATATATGTATATATGATATATGCATGCATATATCTATATATATATATTATATTTATATTTATGTCGAGAGAAGGAGGGGGTGGAGATTCATATATGCATTTTTGCAATTCTGCTTATTTTGACATTGAATCCGTTATCATTTCTGTTACAAAAATCCAATTGCTACATGCTAGGGTCTGCAACTGAAGATACCAATGTAACCCATAATTTCTTTGAAGATCTGTCCTAAAAATGTTTACAATGCCAAAAATCAATCAGAGTTAATAACATTTCAGCTGACATAGAAATGGAACTTAGCCAAAAGAAGTATTCATATTTGATTGATGAACGTTGAAAATCAGTTTCCCAAACCGAGAGCCTATACTCAATGGTCTCCATCTTTTCTGATTCTCACAAAGGATGCTAAAAGTACCTAGGCATTGACGTTAAACATACACGGAGGCTCTCTGAATAAAGATAGATACCAGACTTAGAAAACTATGGCAGCCGGACACCTTCTCTTACAAGACAATAGCCCACAATGCATTTGCAGTAAGTGTTGATTCCAACATTTGGGACAATTTATCGATCTGCAGAAGATATCCACTCCATAAACATTAAAACCTGAAAGATCTTCACATCAACTGGAAACTTCCACACAAACAGTGATATCGATTGGCTCTAAGAAGAGATGAAAGAGGTAGAAGCTTGAGATCAATGAAAACAGCCTTCGGATATGATACAGTTTCTTAGACAGAATCTGCTAAACAGCAGCATGAAAAATAAATATATAAACCTAGTGCGGACAAGTGAAGAAGACAACCACGTGGTTTCGGGTTCAGTATCACAACCCACCACCTTGTGTAAGTGTATTCTCCTGTAGTCCAGGAGTGACCAATGTCTCGTAAGTCAATTTGGTACACGGAAACTGTGTGGAAGCCCGTCGCACACATACATATATATCGTATAGATGTGTACATTTATGTGTGCGT
>NW_026350788.1:0-291 GCF_001194135.2 Octopus bimaculoides | reverse complement strand
ACTATTGCTCGCATCAGAGATAAATTTGAAGCATACGGAACTGTTCAGAATGTTAGTAAGCAACGCTCTGGAAGACTACGAACATCCAATAGACACAGCCAATTAATGGAAACCCTTTCCCGATCCCCACAGAATCCCAAAATCGAGTGTTCATCGGATGTTGAAACGAGCTCATTGGAAAAGTTATGTTCCATCATTAATTCAAGCCCTCAATGAAGATGATGCTGATCGGAGAGTTCAGTTTTGCGAATGGTATCTGAACAAATTCGCAGAGGATGCAACGTTTCCAGA
>NW_026350786.1:1712-2447 GCF_001194135.2 Octopus bimaculoides | reverse complement strand
GGGGGGGGGTATGAATCCTTTTGTTTTTCTCTTCTTCGTCTGCAGATAGCTGACACTAGCCATTGTGCTTCAATTTCAGGGGGCACATCTTTGATTTTTATTTTTGTGACCCTACGCCCTGAGTACGTAGGGATTATTACTATTTCATCAGACTCAAGTGATTCTGTAGAAAAGCCTTTCGTTTGCTCTTCTGAGTCAAACCTGACTTCGACTGTGGCAAATCTTTTGCCACTTGTAATGTATTTTTTATGTGCCCATATGAGCCTTAAGCATTTTTCGGTTATTTGTTGATTTATGTTTTCGGGTTTTCTCGTTTTTAAATTGATTGTCTTGTATATAATTGTTTTTGTTTGTTTGTTTTTTTTTGTTAATATATTCTAAAATGTGTAGTGGTGTGTTTAGTTTTATTATATTACCTTCCTTGGATAAAAGGTGTCTTGTTTCCATTAATTGTTGTGGTGTAAATGAAACAACTCGTTTTCTTTGCCTGAAAACTGAAGCAAAGTTATTTTGTTCGTGTTGGTGTTGTTGGTGGTGGGGGTGGCAGTAGTGGAGACCGTTGTGGTGGCAGCGGTGGCAGCGGTGGTAGCAGTAGACATTTGTTCATGCTTTCCTTTCATTTGTTCTTGTTTTCCTTTTCCACTTGCTTGCTTGGAACGCTGTTGTCAGTATATGTGTTGAAGTAGTTCAGCTCTGTGTGTGTGTGTGTGTGTGTGTGTGTGTGTGTGTGTGTGT
>NW_026350786.1:0-485 GCF_001194135.2 Octopus bimaculoides | reverse complement strand
TGTGTGTGTGTGTGTGTGTGTGTGTGTGTGTGTGTGTGTGTGTGTGTGTGTGTGTGTGTGTGTGTTGTACCTCTGTGCGTGTATGCGATTGCGTAGCTATATGTTGGTGGACGTGCGCGTGTATGCGTGCATGTGTATGCGTGCATGTGTATGCGTGCATGTGTATGCGTGCATGTGTGTGCGGGCGCGTACCTATGTATGTATGTGTGTGTGTGCGCGCGCGTGCGTAAAGAATAGAAGGGAGGAAGAACGGCAGAGAAGACAGAGCGAGAGATTTTGTGTTTGTGTGCCACTGTGTGATTTAATGTGTGAGAATGTGTCTCTTTTGTGTGTATATTTATGTGTGCACGTGTGCATGCGTTTTATATACTTGTTACAGTGATTTAGCGCGCAGATATGTGCGTACGTATGTATGCATGGGAGTATGTGAGTATGTTTGTAGATAGGTTTCTTTATTAGCCACACAGGGCTCAACACAGAGGGGA
>NW_026350785.1:0-604 GCF_001194135.2 Octopus bimaculoides | reverse complement strand
GTATGTATATATAGTGAATTCAAACAAACAAGCACAAACAAGAAAAATCAGTAACATGAGGACGTGGTACAAGTATTGTATTATCAGACGCTCAGGAAAGGAAGGAAAGAGGATTTAACGTTTCGAGCAAAGCTCTTCTTCAGAAATAGAGGAAAGTCCAAAGGAAGGGAAGACGGAGAAAGAAAATCGCCAACAATACACACGTGGTTACATTTTGAAATATATATATATAAACACATACACATATATATGTATGTATGTATGTATGTATGTATGTATGTATGTATGTATATGTATATGTATATATGTGTGTAATTAATTAGTTTAATTGAGAAGAGAAGTCAAATCGATGTTATGCATGTTTCCCTAAACGCAAATACATGTACATATATGGAATCTTTACAACATAAATACTGAGGATTATAAAAATATTATACTCAAGGAACTCAATAAAGGATATAAAATGGAACCCAGCTCTATTTAAGACCGAGATGTTTTGGACTAAGAATGATAGGTTAAATAGTCTTGATGTGACTGTGGGATGAAGCGTTTCGGTGCTGGTTAGGGACTTCACAGGTATTTATATTTTGAGTAGATTAAAAAA
>NW_026350784.1:0-415 GCF_001194135.2 Octopus bimaculoides | reverse complement strand
ATCTATCTATCTATCTATCTATCTATCCATTTATATATATATATATATATTTATATATTTGAGATTCAGTTGAATTATGTACTTAAGTTGAAGCACCAAGTCAGTCCGGTATTATCCGCACAGCTCCAAGGTGAATAAAATCAAAATAAGAAACAGGATATCATGTAGTGATGCAGTACGACCGTTACAAGCGGCTCCATTTAATTGAACAATACAATCATTAGATCAATTTAATTGCAGGGCTATCACCAGTTGCACAAATTAATAGAATTTTAATCAATCGAACATATTAATATAATTTTACTCAAATACTTTAACAGAGCAAGAAGATAGAAGAAATCCATGTTGTTTCTATTGTAGCTAAGTATATATATATATAAAAATTTAGTGAATGGAGTAAAACGCATATGTTAAC
>NW_026350783.1:0-380 GCF_001194135.2 Octopus bimaculoides | reverse complement strand
GAATGCATACGTGCGCGTGCTTGGGAGAATACTTTTCAACAGCCCTGTTGCAGAGCCTAAGTGCGATTTTCTATATAACGTTACGCATCGCTTTATCGATATATTCACACCAAATATACAACATATATTTATATTTTATGTTATATTTTTACTACTTTATATATTTCATGTAGTTTTATTTATTAATTTGCCAGTATTATACAACTACTATAATAGTAAAATATTGGTAAATATAAATATTATTCTGATTTATAACAAATTCCGTACGGCAGCCTTTATGTGTTCCACGCCACATAAACTTTCTCCTTTGGCACTTTCTAACCTGACGTGACATCCACGATGCACCATACAGTTTCATACGCTGTCTACTTGTTTTTTTT
>NW_026350782.1:0-240 GCF_001194135.2 Octopus bimaculoides | reverse complement strand
GATTATGTTGAGTCAGGAATACTAACTAAATTTTGTCCAACAAACGGGTTCTATCATGCATGGTACCTATCTACAGCTAGGTAGAGTCTGCCTTTGCAATCTGACTGTCTTGCTGGGTAAGAGACATTATGCCAGTCATTTTGGCATCACTAATTTGATGTTCATTTATTATATCAGATTCTGTAATGTTTTTCTCATTCACTTTCTGCTTCTCTCTCTCTCTCTCTCTCTCTCTCTCTC
>NW_026350781.1:223-346 GCF_001194135.2 Octopus bimaculoides | reverse complement strand
ATCATCATCATCATCATGCTCATCATCATCATCATCATCATCATCATCATTATAACCATCAATACCGCCGCCATCACCAACCACTGCAACTATGTTTAATCATCATCGTCGTCGTCATCATCG
>NW_026350781.1:0-129 GCF_001194135.2 Octopus bimaculoides | reverse complement strand
ATCATCCTCATCATCATCATCGTCATCATCATCATCATCACCATCATCATGATCTTCATCATCATCATCATCATCGTCGTCATCATCATCCTCATCCTCATCATCATCATCGTCATCATCATCATCATC
>NW_026350780.1:224-468 GCF_001194135.2 Octopus bimaculoides | reverse complement strand
CTACGTAAAACATTAATGAAAACTGGTGCCCCCGTTTTGAACTAGATCCGGTGAGCTTGTATATATGTGTATATGTTTGTGTGTGTTTATCGATCTAGTTCTGTCGCACTGAATGTTGTTCTGAACCTTCCTGGAAGAATATTAAGCGTGTCCTTCAACCGCCATATCAACTATTAACTACATCAACCAAAAACTACTATAACTACTAACATCAACTACTCATATGCAATAATAACAAACGAGA
>NW_026350780.1:0-155 GCF_001194135.2 Octopus bimaculoides | reverse complement strand
ACTACCACTACTACTACTATAAGTACTACCACTACTAGTATTAGTTCTACTACTACTACTATTAGTTCTACTACTACTTCTACTACTATTATCACCACCACCCTCCATCACTACTACCACCATCACCACTACCACCATCACCACCATCACCACTA
>NW_026350779.1:0-402 GCF_001194135.2 Octopus bimaculoides | reverse complement strand
CACAACAGTAAGAGCTAGCCGAATAGAATATTCCGTACCAGGTAAACGGTCACAACTAGCATCTGATGCTCAACTATAGCTCTGCTCACCGACCACGACTTCCTGAGTACGGACATTCTATCTCCTTGTGGGACTCTTGTACGAACTGGATTTTTTCTCTACAGACACTTTTACTATGTTCTGTGTTTTTTCTCACACATACTTGTGCACTCACACACTTTCTTTCATTTGTACATTGAATGCATGTTTTCACGAGTGCACATTCACTTCTTTCATTTTTCTTTGTGTGTGTTTTGTGCTACATCTTGTGGGTGGTTTTTCAGTGGCCATCTTGCCTTAGGCGTTCCAACACATTTCATATTATCGTGCGTTTCCGCACTGGCAAGGGAGCCCTGTAGTAAC
>NW_026350778.1:0-256 GCF_001194135.2 Octopus bimaculoides | reverse complement strand
GCACTGTCTGTAGCTGGTCTTCTCTTGGAAGAGCCCCGCTTCTCACATGGCCAACTGTATGTTGGCTGCTCAAGAGTGGGCAACAAAAAAAACCTATTTGCATATGCTCCACAAGGGAAAACAAGGAACATTGTTTACAACGAGGTGTTATAATCACAACAGAAAGAAAGTATGTACATGATCACCTTCTTATGGAAACTTCATTGACTTTCATCATCATCATCATCATCATCGTTTAACGTCCGCTTTCCATGCT
>NW_026350777.1:0-251 GCF_001194135.2 Octopus bimaculoides | reverse complement strand
TAATTTCATTGTGTTGAAACATTAAGCCTTATACATCTTTTTCTCTCTCCATTTTTTTTACTTTCTCTCTTTTTTTTTGTTTTCTTCTTGTACTTCTCATTCCTTTCTGTTGAAGAGCATAGGCTCTAAATGTCACAGACTTCTCCATTCTTCCCAAGCATTAAACTAATACACCTGCTTCTTGTTCTTTCATCTGTCTTCGTCTTTTGTTTTCGATAAATTTGAACTATATATATATATATATATATATA
>NW_026350775.1:0-264 GCF_001194135.2 Octopus bimaculoides | reverse complement strand
ATATTTCTTTTATATTTCTTTACATGTCCCTCTCAATTTTTGTACTTTTTCTTTTTTAATCACACCCGCTGGAGCTCTGACATCATGTCATCATTCATATACCACATAGTCACGAGGCCCACCATTTTTTCCATCCATGTTAGCCGTCTTTATTTCGCATATACTTTGTTGTTTTTAGTATTTTTGCAATTTTTTGTTTTGGGGTTAATTGGCCTTAACAGGCAAGTGTTGTATAGTGAAAGAAATTCATTATATCTAAATGCA
>NW_026350774.1:0-312 GCF_001194135.2 Octopus bimaculoides | reverse complement strand
TTCTTAGTGTGTATGTATTTTTGTACTTCTTTGTTAGTGTGTGTGTATATCTATGGTTGCGTTTGTATATATTTCTATGTTAGTGTGTGTTCATGCGTATATATGTATGTGCATATGTGTGTTATATGAGTAAATATACGACCCATTAGCCAGCAGTCTTTGATCTTACCTGCTGGGTTATGATGTTAGTTTTAGATAAACTATGATAATTCCGCAGTGTATGATTTTTGGTTATGTCATAACTCTTAGAAAACGTTCTAATATAACTGCATTTTGTTGTTGTTGTTGTTGTTGTTGTTGTTGTTGTTGTTG
>NW_026350773.1:0-646 GCF_001194135.2 Octopus bimaculoides | reverse complement strand
GAGAGCGCGATCTCTCTATCTCTGCCGAATTGATGTAAACAAACCCATGTAGTCTGATTTTAACGTTTAAATCGCCATTTCCAAAATATATTTATTTCAAATCATTTATCCGTATATGAAAACGTTTCTTTTAGCTAGGATCTCTACCCTAGTTGCTATCTCTAGTTCGTTAGCGAATTTTTGAACTTCATTGTTGATGTCGCTATGTGTGTGGGGGTGCGTGCCTATACATTTGTGTAATGTTGTTCTCTGGTAGTCTATCGTATTCCAAGGTACCTAACCTGTATAAATTCTTCGTCTTATCAGAGAAGATTAGGGACCTGTCAGAGTTTTTTTAATAATCTAATATCAGCTCGGCGCTTACGTTGGAAAGAGGTCCGTCCTTGCTTTCATCCATGTATGGATTTCTCCTATTTACTCTCCTGGAATAAAATATAGCTGTCACTTGTATGAAATCAAACCTTGTCTTTCAGTCTGTCTTTTTTTAAGGAATGTTTTGCGTAATGTATGATAATCTTAAATTCAAATAGATAAATTTCAGAAAATGTGAATTACTGGAACAACGCCGACACTTTAATGAATATTTTCAAAAAAAGTTGTTTTTTTTTAATCCGACATAAGTATAATGCATATTGCTTTACACTCA
>NW_026350772.1:163-286 GCF_001194135.2 Octopus bimaculoides | reverse complement strand
TGTGGTTGATGATAAATATCAGTATGGAGGGAAAGCTATACTGCAAATTTAATGTTGTTAAGGCAATTTCCTGTTGTCTACTATGATATTACATTTTTAATGGAAGTCATACACTAATAATTA
>NW_026350772.1:0-153 GCF_001194135.2 Octopus bimaculoides | reverse complement strand
ACTATGATATTACATTTTTAATGGAAGTCATACACTAATAATTATGACATCATGGTGATGTTTTTGACTTGCTGGGTCTGGAGAAAGGGACAGTGCCTTTGACCTTTGCAGTCCCTGTTAAATCAGTGACAGATGCCCTTTAGTATTCCCTAA
>NW_026350771.1:0-585 GCF_001194135.2 Octopus bimaculoides | reverse complement strand
CGTGTGTGTGTGTGTGTGTGTGTGTAAATGCACACCATTGTGATGTGCTTTGTATACACGGCAGATAACACAAAATATTAGAGCTCAATATAGCTTACAACATTAAACCGCTTAATTCGCAGCCATCTCACTGTGTATACAGAACTACAGAGACATGATCTGTTCGCATGCATATATGTCTCCACAAAAATATTGGGGACGCTATTTTTAAACTCATCTGAACACATGATGCTTTATGCAATTCATTGCAATGTTTCAGATCCATTCATTCACTCAAGAAATATATTTCAATATCACACACACACGCATACACGTATACATATATCTGCGTGGGCATATATTCATATATGTGTATATATAGCTATATAATATATAATTATATATGTACAGATGTGTGTGTGAGTGCGTGCGCGTGTACGTGTATGTTTATATATGCGTATTTTTTAATATATTTATTGAGAGAAAATGACAAATTTGACAAATTTTATCTTATGCCTATGTATTATCTATACACAGATATTTACATGCATACGTATAAACGCATAAATAAATACACACACACACACACACACATATATATATATG
>NW_026350770.1:0-489 GCF_001194135.2 Octopus bimaculoides | reverse complement strand
GCAAGTATTAGAATATGGAGATTTTGATTCATTTCACAAATAAGAGATTTGTAGGAAATATATAAAAATGTCAGATGGAGCTAGCGGATATAATTAAAAGTGGAGGTGTTTCCAAAAATAACATAACTAACTAACAACAGTAGGCAACCCAACCGTCTCAGAATGTAGAAACCCCATATCTATCTATCTATCTATTTATCTATCTATCTATCTATCTATCTATCTATCTATCTATCTATCTATCTATCTATCTATCTGTTGTCTGGCTGTCTATCTATTAATATTTGTCTGTGTATGTATGACTATCAGCTTGTCGGTCTATCAATGATTATAGGCGCAAGAGTGGCTGTCTGGTAAGTAGCTTGCTTACCAACCACATGGTTCCGGTTTCATTCCCACTGCGTGGAACCTTGAGCAAGTGTCTTCTACTATAGCCTCCAGCTGACCAAAGCCTTGTAAGTGGATTTGGTAGACGGAAACTGAAAGAAG
>NW_026350769.1:0-650 GCF_001194135.2 Octopus bimaculoides | reverse complement strand
AGATAGATAGATAGATAGATAGATAGATAGATAGATAGATATTTTATCTACACAGCCTATAGAGCACTGTGAAAATGTTAGCGATTTCAAATATTGTTCCGACTGACTCGCTCAGTGGTGTATATTATGATCTGTGTTTTGTGTATATAATATAGCGGCTTCCAGTTACAGCATAAGCGAATTGTATACATCGGGTGTATTGTGATAGAATGTTGTAAAGTGAAGCCGGAGATTTAAGGACCCTGACCTATATTAAATGTATAATCCACACTGACACCCTTAACCCCTCACTCCTTTACCTCTCTAACCTTCTGCAGTCCCAGAATTCAACGCCCCTTCCCGCTCTGGCTAGACGACTCAGCGAGCGCGTGGTTATGTGCAAGGAGTTGTGTAATATGATAGACAAGTGGCCTGGGATGTGCTAGTGGTTGTGTGTGTGCCTGTGTGTCTGTCACAGCTTGTGTTTTCTCTTTCGTTCCCTTTAAGACGTTCTCTCATAGGCATACAATGATGTTTGCGCGCGAGCGAGCGCACGCACACGTACACACACACTCATACACCGACACATACACTCACAGCCACACAGCTACGCGCGCGCGCACATTATGAATATTATATGTATATGTATGAAGATGCATATACGTATATAT
>NW_026350768.1:0-279 GCF_001194135.2 Octopus bimaculoides | reverse complement strand
TTTGGCAAATTAAATTTAAATGTTGAAATGAATCTAACGGTTTTTGTATGTTTTTAAATGGCTTATAAACACCTTCCTCGCTGCAATTGTATATATTCTGTAAATAATAATGATCCTTTCTATTAAAGGCACAAGGCCTGAAATTTGGGGGGTTGGGGTAGGTGGAGTGTGGGGGTGACTAGTCGACTTCATTGACCCCAGTGTTTCACTGGTACTGAATTTATCGTCTCGAAAAGGATGAAAGGCAAAGTCGATCTCGGTGGAATTTGAACTCAGAAC
>NW_026350767.1:0-621 GCF_001194135.2 Octopus bimaculoides | reverse complement strand
GATACACTTATGGTTACTGTATTGAAAGTGTTTTGCGTAGGATGTGTGCAATACCCAGTAGCGCAATTTTCTGTATGTTGTATATATTTGTAAGTCCTGGTGTTGTTGTTATGTATTTGTCTGAATTTTTTTTTATTATACCTAAGGCGCCTACTATGATAGGAATTGTTTCTGTTTTTAGATTCCACATTCGAGTTACCTCTATTTCCAGGTCTTTGTATTTTGAAAGTTTCTCCATTTCTTTTTGGGAAACGTTGTCATCTGCTGGTATTGATACATCAATTAGAAAGCATTTTTTCCTTCATGATCTTTGACAACTATATCTGATCTATTGGCCTTATTTTCTCTATCTGTGTGTATTGGCATATCCCAGAGTATGGTTGGTGGGGTTTATCCGCAGCCTTTAATATAATTATATTATATAATGATCTATTAGTTTGTGTGTGTGTGTGTATGTGAACGCACACGCACGTCCAAATATTTACACATGCAAAATAACATACGAAGATACATAAATGCAATCATATTAACACATAGAAAGTGGATACACACATGCACACTAAATATATCTCTCTCTTTACTTATTTCAGTCATTTGACTGCGGCCATACAGGAGCACCGC
>NW_026350766.1:0-221 GCF_001194135.2 Octopus bimaculoides | reverse complement strand
TCAACTATCAAACTAATTTATGAGCGCATAAGTGATGGGCGATAAGATAATGTCACTTGGGTGAGGAATGACCATGCTTCTTTCTCTTTTAATAATGCTTATTGCTCTTTTTCTTGTTTCAACCATGGCTGCCTCTGCGTAGTTATTTGTGTTGTTGACACTTGCCCAAGGCAATGGGACTGAACCCAGAACCATGTGGTTGGGAAGCAAGCCTCTTACCA
>NW_026350765.1:0-294 GCF_001194135.2 Octopus bimaculoides | reverse complement strand
TAACTACTACTGCTACTGCTACTGCTACTACTATTACTACTGCGTACTTTACCCGTTCGTTTGTGTAGATAAGTGATTTGCTACGGATCCGGCGCTAGAACTTGTTCCAAATATAGAACAGACAATTTATAAATAACACACGTGGTTTACATTAGCACCGTTTTATTTCCGACGTCCTGTTGCCTCTGATTATACACTCTTCTCCCTCTCTTCCGTCCTCTCTTTCTCTTTCTCACTCTCCCATCAGAAGTGTGAGTGTGTATGTATGTATGTATGTATGTATGTATGTATATA
>NW_026350764.1:0-317 GCF_001194135.2 Octopus bimaculoides | reverse complement strand
CGCGGTGTTGCTTGTTTACCGGGGCTAAGCCATTCCTTACGCTGCTTCATGCTACAGGCATCATTTTTCGTCGCCAGTAACGATTCGGTAAAGAAATCGTTGCTTGTGTCCATAAGTTGAGCGGTGACAAGCAAGCAAACCAGCGGAGATTGTGGCTCGTTGATTTTTGTTGTTGTCACTTAAAGCATGTGGAACCCATGCTCCATACTTCTGAACCTTTCCCATAGAGTGAAGATGCTTCTCTATAGCAGTGTGGGAGCATTCACTTTCCTCTACCGGTTCCCTTGTTGTTTGACGAGAATTTTCGTGCAAAAGTT
>NW_026350763.1:0-363 GCF_001194135.2 Octopus bimaculoides | reverse complement strand
ATGTGTGGATGTATGTGTATGTATGTATGTATGTATGCATGCATGTATGTATACACATATCACCTCTACTGAAAAGTCAGGTTTTGTTTCTCTCTCTGTCCAGGAAACACGGTTTATTGGTTCTCGTTGTGCAGATTACCAACTAAGCATAGAAATATTTCATCAATATCTGAAATGTTTCCAAGAAATCCAGGAAATATTACGGCAGCGGTGTCTATGGAGTTTGGAAGGAAGAAGAAATGGTCCCGAACTTATCTTTTTCAGGTGAGGAGCCACTATGAAGCATATCATTATTATATTTGTTAATAACGTGGCGAGATGACAGAATCGTTAGCACGCTGGACGAAATGCTTAGCGGTATTT
>NW_026350762.1:0-360 GCF_001194135.2 Octopus bimaculoides | reverse complement strand
GTAACTGTAATGCATTCATACTAGCGTAACTTAAGCGTTACGCGAAACAGCCTTTGCAACTCAAGGACGAACGGCCACGTCCTGCCTCATAGATAATGTAAAGAACATATATATACACAAATGTACAAATACACATATGCACACATGCACACACGTATATACGTTATTAATAAAGTTGCAAAGACAACACAAGATCTGTTACTCAGTGTTCCACATCCCTGTTCACCGAACAGTTTTTGTGATGTCTTTGAAGCTTTATTAATAAAGCATATCACTCTACCTCCGGTATTCGAGTACTATATTTCCACCTTCTTTCGCATATATGTGTTTATTCGTGTGTGTGTATATATATATATATAT
>NW_026350761.1:0-322 GCF_001194135.2 Octopus bimaculoides | reverse complement strand
TGATGATGATGATGATGATGATAATAAAAATAATGATGATGATGATGGTGATGATGATAAAAATAATAATAAGAAGAAGAAGAATGATGATAATAATAAAATGCTAATTCTAGCTAATTTTGGCACAAGGCCTGAAAGTTTGAGAGGAAAGGGTAAGTTTATTACATTGACCCCAATGTTTGGTCGATACTTTTACTTTATTGACCCTGAAAAGATAAAAGCAAATCTGATCTTAATGGGATTTGAACTCAGAATGCAAGGAGCCAACAGAAATGCTGCTAAGCACTTAGTCCACCAACAGAATGCTCCCCCCCCCACCCAA
>NW_026350760.1:0-382 GCF_001194135.2 Octopus bimaculoides | reverse complement strand
AACAACACTACCTGAATATTATAAACAGTATAAGTGAGACAGTCATTTTTAAAAGTTTTCTTTGCAAAGAAAAGCAATCTTGAATTAGTTTGGCCTCATATATCAAATGGAACGAGAGTATTCTGTCACGATATGCTATGGCCAAACTTAATTAGCAAACAACTCTAGCTGAGTATTATAAACTGTAAAAGTGAGACAGTCATTTCTGAAAGTTTTCTTTGCAAAGAAAAGCAATCCTGAATAAGTTTGGTCTCAGATATCAAATGGAACGAGTGTATTCTGTCAAGATATGCTATGGCCAAACTCAATTAGCAAACAACTCTATTATAAATGGTAAAAGTGAGACAGTCATTTTTGGAAGTTGTCTCATGACTAGACACAA
>NW_026350759.1:0-395 GCF_001194135.2 Octopus bimaculoides | reverse complement strand
TTGTTCATATTCACTACATTACATATTGCCTTATTGATTTTCAATATTCCAATTTTCTCACTCATCTTCCAATTACCATTTACATTTGTAACTATTTTAACGCTCCTCTCCTCGCCGTACACAACCCTATTTACTTCCAATTTCTATCCTTAAAATATAGTTGTTATTTTCTTTTATTATTTGTGTTTTCACTATTCAATTGAAAACCGAAAGAAATATAATTTACATGATCTATAACTCTTGAACATCTTTTAGAGTAGGATTCGGCACTTTTTTCATGCATTTGTTTTCAAGTATTATTGTTGATATCTCTCGTCTCCTTTCCAAATTATATCTTTTGAAAATCTATATTTATAGTCCTTTCACACATATACATACATACATACATACATACA
>NW_026350758.1:0-698 GCF_001194135.2 Octopus bimaculoides | reverse complement strand
ATATCAAGGCTGCCAATATATTCACTACTTTCAACTATACGTCAGGAACACCAAAAACACGGTCCGATACAACGTTTACACCGGCTGGTGGCGCTATTTTACCATTATCTTTTAATCATTACATTTCTTTTTTTTATGTTGAAATATTGTGAAAAATATATTTCTCAAGCATGCGCATAGCTACACTGTCAGAGTTCGACTAAGTTTGGAATTAATAGTTGTTCGAATTAGTCAAATCGGTGCATAATAGGAAATATTTTGTTATTTCAACCAATGAAAAGAAGCTTAGAAACGCAACTAAAAGATGTGTTTTATTTCCATTTCACTATTTTTTTCTCCTGATTTTCCCCATTTGTTCGTGTGACTGCATACTACAACTAGGAGCAATTTTGCATCTGAACCAGTAAAAATAGTCTATGAAGCTTTAGTTTTTTTAAAATACAGACTGTATGCATTCGTTAAACAATTTCTACTTCCGTTTACACTCTAAAGACTCTTACACATACATGAAGACCCACATATACTCAGTACACATGGGTGCGTTTCTCTCTCTTTCTCTATTATATGTAAAGATATACATAGACACCTACATTTGCCATGATTTATCGCTAGCCACTAAACCTTTTTCATTTTCTCTCTCTCTGCTTATTTCTGTGTTCTTTTCTGTTGAAGAGCGTAGGCTCGAAACGTTAAAGACT
>NW_026350757.1:0-522 GCF_001194135.2 Octopus bimaculoides | reverse complement strand
GGAAAAAGCGGTGAATGTGTAGCACCCAAAAAATAGTAAAATGTAGTTGGAAAAAACTTCGAAATCACTGTCCAATAATATTCTTGTTTAAGGATGATGCATACATACATACATACATAGCCGGTGGTATACACCTCGCTTGGATTTTACCACTTCTGAGGTTCCGCTCGCTATGAAACCTATGTAGTTCGGATCTTACGTACGTCATTTCGTAACGCTTGTTTATATATATATATCATTTTAGATACACAACCAAAAGAGCTACTAATAGTTTCATGCCACTATATGATACATGAACGGGCATATTTATAAAATACGCCATGTTTCTTGAAGGAATCTTTCTAAAAGATTGCTTTAAGATACATGGCGTATTTTATAAATATGCCTGTGCAAGTATCATAATAGCATGAAACTTTTCGTAGCTCTTTCTGTTGTGCATTTCAGTTGACATTTATTCTTCACTGGATGGAGTACTTTTTTTAGTTGCTTTTAGTTCTATATGATTATAGAGGTAGAATAAAA
>NW_026350756.1:0-349 GCF_001194135.2 Octopus bimaculoides | reverse complement strand
AGCAAGACAAATGCGAAATGATGAGGTAACTTACAAGTTATAATATTATATGGCCAAGTAAGTGACCGATAGAAGTAAGAACGCTTGTTTACATAAAGTTATAAAGGGAGGGGGCTGTAAACGCTATACTAAAGGTTTAAATTAAATGATTAAAATGGTGGGGAGGGCAAAATAAATCACAGTAAAGTAAACTAAAGTCGTAAGCTAAATGCTAATTCAAAAGTGGAGGAAGGGAGAGAATCAAGAGAGTTCTTCAAATATAAAAAAATTTTATCCTTAAGAAAAATCTAATAACATACTAATACAAAGTGAAGAAAGTAAATATAAAAAATAAATAAAGCATCATAGC
>NW_026350755.1:0-431 GCF_001194135.2 Octopus bimaculoides | reverse complement strand
ATGTATGTATGTATGCATGTATGTATGTATATATGTATGTATATATATATTGGCTGTGTGGTAAGAAGCTTGCTTCCCGACCACATGGTTCTGGGTCCAGTGCCACTGTGTGATACCTTAGGCAAGTGTCTTTTACTATAGCCTCAGGTCAATCAAAGCCTTGTGAGTGGATTTGGTAGATGGAAACTGAAAAAAGCCTATTGTATATATAAATATGTGCGTGTGTGTGTGTGTGTGTGTGTGTGTGTGTGTGAGTGTGTGTGTATGTCTGTGTTTACCCTCCATCATCGCTTGACAACCAGTGTTGGTGTGTTTACATCACTGTAACTTAGCAGTTCGGCAAAATAGACCAATAGAATAAGTACTAGGCTTATAAAAACACAAGGTGGGTTCCAGCATGGCTGCAGTCAAATGACTGAAAGAAGTAAAAG
>NW_026350754.1:0-371 GCF_001194135.2 Octopus bimaculoides | reverse complement strand
ATATTCCACCGATGAAGGCAAAGCATTATTTATGCAAAGCCAGAAATCCGTGATCTGGAATTATCTTGCTATTTTTACTGGTTTATTTTGTCTTCGTCTTCGCCCCTTGTGCTATGTGGACATTTATTGTGGTTTTAGAGTCAGGATTTGACTGCTATTTTTCAGCGTGGCGGTATCTCTTAGATACCCTGTATTATAATTTAAAATAATTATTACCTTTTGATGGTTTTTATTCCCATGCTGGCCACTTGATAAAATCAATATTTTAAATATCGATCTTATCCTTATTTATAGAAATTTGTTTTGTCAGTGTATTTACTACGCTGATATTCTGTCCGTATCGCACGAGGAGTTTTTAGGCGGGCTATTTA
>NW_026350753.1:0-599 GCF_001194135.2 Octopus bimaculoides | reverse complement strand
CTTAATAATTTTGAAGATTATGAATTGTTCGCAGACTATCACTTTTTCACTTATTCTGTTTGATGCACAATTTACGACAACGTACAATATATGCTGTCACTTCCATCAATAAACATGAACGACTCAAATCTAGAATTCTGCAGGTTTTGTTATTAGAAAGGAAATAAAAAGTCATCGAATCGCAGAAATGCTGAATGACAAAATGTTGAGTGTGAAAGAAGAATATAAGAGAAAAACGCAAAGTGGAGAGACTGCTAAGTGGAAACAATGACAGCTAAAAAAGATAGGTAGCTTCTTGTGAGTTTAAGATTTCGAGGAGAAAACAAATGAAAGGAAGTTTTAAATATATATTTGATACCAAAAATTACAATTATGGTTTCATTATTACATTTTTGGATAAATACATCAATCATAGATAGCTACACACACACACACACACACACACACACACACACACACACACACACACACACAGTGTGTATGGGTGTGTGTATTTATATGTTGACGATAGTATATATATATATATGTATACATATATAGATATGTGTATATTTGCTTTTGTATGATTATGGATAAATTTTATATTTACATACTATATA
>NW_026350752.1:0-385 GCF_001194135.2 Octopus bimaculoides | reverse complement strand
CATCCGGAATCATGTCGTTGAGAGGCAAGCTTCTTACCACACAGCCACGCCTGCAACAAATGTGAAATTATTAATTGAAGAACATCTCCCACTTAGTTCTGTGAAAGCAGATGGGTTATATTTTGGGAACTGCCGCAGATCACACACTGACGTTTATTTATTCCAAGATTGCTAAGGTGTGGTTAACGACATTCTGCTTTGGGATTTAATTTTTAGCATTTCAAAAGCCTTGGGGAAACTTCTTTTCGAAGCAGACTTATCTCGAGGAAGACCTTGCCATGACTTTAGTTTCATCCTGCACTTTTTCTTTAACGTCTTTGAATCGTTTACAAGGCACATCAAGCCTCCCTTCACTATTTTGCAAGTTAAAGATAGATTACCTTCA
>NW_026350751.1:0-464 GCF_001194135.2 Octopus bimaculoides | reverse complement strand
TGTATATGACGGGCTTCTTTCAGTTTCCGTCTACCAAATCCACTCACAATTCTTTTGGGTCTATAAAATAAGTACTAGTTGAGCACTATGGGCTAACCCGCGAAATTCAGGCATTGTGCTTACAGTAGAAAGGGTTGTTATTATTATTATTATTATTATTATTATTATTATTATTATTAGTAGTAGTAGTAGTAGTAGTAGTAGTAAGGCGAGCTGGAAGAATCGTTAACACACCGGACAAAGAGCTTAACGGCATTTCGTCCGTCTTTACGTTCCGAGTTCAAATTCGGCCGAGGTTGTCTTTGCCTTACATCCTTTCTGGGTCGATAAAATAAGTACCAGTTGAGTATTGGGGTCGATGTATTTGACTCATCCCCCTAGCCCGAAATTGACCTTGTATCAAAATTTGAAACAATTATTATTATTATTATTTTATGTTTGACTTTTGGTTTGCATTTGTACAA
>NW_026350750.1:0-300 GCF_001194135.2 Octopus bimaculoides | reverse complement strand
TATATATAAACAAAGAATTAAGGAAAACGATGAGCTATGACGCATACATTTTAAAGAAAGAGAGAATAAAATATATCTGAACAAAGAAATCGAAATATGTATTTTTAAAATTCTTATTTTGATTCGTGTTTCTTCTTCTTCTTCAGATATTTAATTTTTCTTGTCCATATTGTTCTTGTTTGAATTTCTTTTATATTATATGTATTTTCGTATTATTTTCCATTTTGAAATATCAAACAAAGAATTGTTTCGATGTTTATCATTATTATTATTATTATTATTATTATTATTATTATTATT
>NW_026350749.1:0-257 GCF_001194135.2 Octopus bimaculoides | reverse complement strand
TTACAAAAGGACGGAATAAAATTGCAAAACGATAATATTCTTACCCATCGAAATAGTGTTTAAGACTAGGAGACGAATGGGATGTAGACTAAACTGTAAATGTTAAAAGAGGTTAAGTGAAGTATTAGGCCAACATAAACAGTGTGATGGGGAAAATGGATAGATGTAATGACTAGTTCTATCTATCTATCTGTGTATGTATGTATGTATCTATCTATCTATGACTCTCTCTCTCTCTCTCTCTCTCTCTCTCTCTC
>NW_026350748.1:0-247 GCF_001194135.2 Octopus bimaculoides | reverse complement strand
GTGTGTATACATAAGTATGTATATATGTGTATACATATATATATACATACATTTAAATATATACATATATGTGTATATATATGCAGATATGTGTTTCTATGTTTATACATAACAGAGAGTAAAATACCGCTTATGTATGTATATGTATAAGCATGTGTGATTATAGGTATGTATAGGTGCAGGAGTGGCTGTGTGGTAAGTATAGGCACAGGAGTGGCTGTGTGGTAAGTAGCTTGCTTACCAACCA
>NW_026350747.1:0-341 GCF_001194135.2 Octopus bimaculoides | reverse complement strand
ATCTTATCCTTATTTATATATATATATATGTAACTGAAGTTTATAATATACAATTTTTATGTTTGAGTTAATTTGCCGTTTGCTCGATCCTTGCACATTTGGGATGAACAGTTGTGTGCCATCTATTACCTTTTCATCATGTTTTGTATATTTTCATGGGTCAACTATGAAAATTGGATTTGAATGTTTTCTGTTTTTATTGGCTGTGTATTACTAATAATAATAATAATGATAGCAATAATAATGGGACCCTGAGGAGATGGAGTATCCTATATCTTATAATATTTTATAATATTTTATGATATTTTATAATATTTTATGATATGTATTAATCATTCTGG
>NW_026350746.1:0-364 GCF_001194135.2 Octopus bimaculoides | reverse complement strand
GAATTGTACTCAAAGCACCCATGAATTTGTGTACATGTGCATATATATATATGTCGGTGCGCGTTTCTATATATGATATGTATGTATCCTGTACAGAGCTATATATTAATATATGTATGTGCCTGCATGTCTGTTTTTCAGTCTGTGTATCTATCCCTCTGTCTGTTGTCTGTCTATCTATCTATCTATGCATCCATATATCTACCTATCTATCTACACACACACAGACACACACACACAAATATATATATATATATATCAAGAGAGAGAGAGAGAAGGAGACAGAAAGCCAGCGATAGATAGATATATTGCAGTATCTCCCTAACGAGCTATCTGTTTGTCTGTGTATCTATCCCTCTGTCTG
>NW_026350745.1:0-354 GCF_001194135.2 Octopus bimaculoides | reverse complement strand
AATATACCATTTTGAGCGTGGCCGTTGCCAGTACTGCTTGACTGGCCTTCATAGGATTTTCGTATCGTCTGCATAGCTTGCAAGGGTGGCTATCTGGGCACTTGAGGGCATATCTGAGAGAGCGACTATAAAAAGCAGTGATCCCAAGACAGTGCCCTGTGGAACACCGCTCACTATTTGTGTTTTCATAGAGGTGGCTCCATCAGCTACTACTGCTTGACTTCTATCTTTCAGAAAGTCATGTAACCACTCTCCAAGTTTTCCAGCTATCCCAAGATCACACAGTTTGTGGCATATCATACCTTGATTCACTTTGTCAAAAGCTTTTGCAAAATCAAGGTATATTACGTCCAC
>NW_026350744.1:0-254 GCF_001194135.2 Octopus bimaculoides | reverse complement strand
ATTATTATTATTATTATTATTATTATTATTATTACTATTATTATTATGGCATGCTTATGTTTTTTTGTATTTTTGTTTAATATTTATTGAATTTATTTTTCCTTGTGTGTGTGCGTGTTTTTATATGTTTGTACACATATGTGTGTGCATTTGTGTTTGTATGTGTATGTATGTATTTATGTATGCGTGTATGCATGCATGTACGTGTATGTATGTATATGTGTATGTGTGTGTATATATATATATATATATAT
>NW_026350743.1:0-291 GCF_001194135.2 Octopus bimaculoides | reverse complement strand
CTTTCATTACGCAAAAGAAACAGCCTCAGTACGCGGCAAGATTGGACCCCCTCCGAAGAGGATGGCGCCCTCACAGACAGTCCAACTAGGATCAGTGAGGTACTGAATGAGCAATTCAAAAGTGTCTTCACCACTCCATTGGAGCACAGACAAGTGAACGAACCAGTGGACTTCTTTGCTACCTCTCCTATAACCAGTGAGGCAGTTACAATGGAATACATCAACATTAGCGTAGAAGATTTACTACTAGGTATACATGAAGTGGACACAAACTCAACTGCTGGCCCTGAT
>NW_026350742.1:0-562 GCF_001194135.2 Octopus bimaculoides | reverse complement strand
GGGAAAAAAGTTACAAGCATTTAAAAGTTATATAATTTTATGATGAAAATTAAAAATATTTCAAGTGATTGGAAAAACATTAAGATCCTACGTTAGGAAATACTGTCCAGTTTTGTTTGGGTTCCTTGTATATAGGGAAAAGACGGTTAGGTCAGTTCCATCATAATTAGAATGGGGCTTAACAACAACAGCAGTAAGTAGGTATAATTCATTTTTTTTTTTTTTCTCTCCAGTCGAAAGAGAAATAAATTTCATTGATTTATTTTTTAATACATTCACGTCTTTGAAGATATTTATCCAAATTCCTTACCAGTAGTTCATTTGAGTTATATCTCTTAGCCCATTTCATTTATTTAGTTATTTAAAAACTTCTGACAAAGTTGTCTAAAAATACCAGTGCAAGGTGAGTGAAAAGAAAATGTTTATAGTGTTGGCTTAAGTTTTTAAACCAACGCAAAGCAGAGGCTTGGCCAATCAATATCTCTTGTCCAAAGTTACAACGCAATTCGTATATTAACGTAACACGGATACAAGATCAACGACAGAAAAATTTACTTATGAC
>NW_026350741.1:0-570 GCF_001194135.2 Octopus bimaculoides | reverse complement strand
ATATATATATATACATATTGTATGTATTATGGTACTGATATACAATAGTATTTAATGAGATTTCTCTTTTATTTGGTCATTTTTTTCTCTCAAAATGTGTATGCCATTATGTTCTCAAAACTTTCAGCAAAACAATAACACGAAGTAACAACATATTGTAAAGAATTTGATTAGGAAACACATGAAAATATCCAAGTTATTTTGAAAACATTTCAAAGATACTATAAAGAAGAATGACCTTTCCTAAACATTCTTCAAAACAGTGAGAATATTCGCAATTATCAGTAGGTTTTTTTAATTAGAAAAATTCACGAGAACAAACAAATTACGCCAAATTTAATGCCTTGTAACCGTATGAAAGTCTTCTATCAGATTTTTGTTTTTATCTAACCTGCATAAAGTTTGCCAAATATACACATCCGATTCCATTTAATTTTGTCCTTAATGTTAACATTACATTACACTAATTGTTGAAAACTTTTGTAAAGTACAACTTCAGAAGTGTTAAATGATAACAAGGACATAAGCCAGCTGGAGGAGATGTCCTCCTGGGGCTAAAAGCAACAGTAA
>NW_026350740.1:0-504 GCF_001194135.2 Octopus bimaculoides | reverse complement strand
ATTATATTATTTTATTTTATTGTACAATTTCCTTATTTTAATATTCAATACACCAGACAGTTTTCAATATATCTGTATGCGTATATACGTTATGGTGTTTATATGTATCTTGGTGTGGATATATGTCTGCAGATATATATATATCTATGTATATGTTTAATTATATTTGTTTGCGTTCCGACATGTGTGTTAATATTGTATATATGTATGTATTTACGTAGATATGCATGTCTGTTTTATATGTATGCCTTTGCAAGCTTACAAAAGTATCTAACGTTTGTTAGATAACTTTTGGGGAATGCCAGCTTCTAAATCATTTCTTTCTCTCTCTATCTGTCTTTTATCTTTCTCTTTCTGTTTTTCTCTTTCTCTTTCTTCTTTCTTCTTTCTCCCACCACTTCTTTTGTCTTCTTTTTCTTTCTCTCACCTCTTATTATTTTCTGATTTTCTTTTTCTTTTTCTTTTCTAACTTGCAACAACTAAATTGTATATTTAGAAATACGC
>NW_026350739.1:0-250 GCF_001194135.2 Octopus bimaculoides | reverse complement strand
TTCGGGGTCGATAAATTAAGTACCAGTTACGCACTGGAGTCGTTCTAATCGACTGACTCCCTCCCCCAAAATCTCGGGCCTTGAGCCTAGAGTAGAGAACATTATTATTATTATTATTATTGTTGTTGTTGTTGTTGTTGTTGTTGTTGTTAAGTTGTCGAGCTAGCAGATTCGTTAGCACGCCGTGCGAAATGCTTAGTGGTGTTTCGTCTATCGTAAAGTTTTGTGTTCGATTTCCGCCGAGGTCACT
>NW_026350738.1:0-259 GCF_001194135.2 Octopus bimaculoides | reverse complement strand
ATATATTTGTTTTCACTAGGGTGTGAGTTGAATTCTTCTTTGTTGAATTATTTAATAATTATTTTTCTATAAATTATATACATATATTTTATATTGGGAAATTTGATTTAGTATTGCTAAATTGAATCTTTCCCTGTAGGGGATGTTTATGTATGTATATATGTATTTATATGTTTATGTATGTATATATGTATTTATATGTGTTTGTACATACATATGTGTATTTATATATATATATATATATATATATATATATATA
>NW_026350737.1:0-542 GCF_001194135.2 Octopus bimaculoides | reverse complement strand
GCACAAGAGATAGCTTGCAGTCATCCCATAAAAATATACTTCCACGACCACAAATGATTTTGTAGATTGTAGCAGTCAGGTGTGCTAATACTAAGCAGAAGAGGAGAGAAAGAGAGAGAGCGGGGAGAGAAAGAGAGAGGGGGGAGAGAAAGAGAGAGGGGGGAGAGGAAGAGAGAGACAAAAACAGACAAAAACAGAGACACTGAGAGAAAAAGAGGGAGAAAGAGTGGACAAAGAGATAAAGAAAAATAGAGAGAGAAAAAGAGACAGAGAGAGAGAGGAAGAGAGAGAGAGAGAAAGAAAGAAAAAGAATGGGGAGAGAGAGAGAGACAGAGAGACAGAGAAAGAGAGTTGTCAAATATTCCTATATTGATGGGGGTAATTGATGTTTTTTTATCAATCCGTCATTTTATTCATGTAAACATTATTATCATTATTATTATTGTTATTATTATTGTTATTGTTGTTGTTGTTATTGTTATTATTATTATCATTATTACTATCATTATCATTATTATTATTATTATTATTATTATTATTAT
>NW_026350736.1:0-571 GCF_001194135.2 Octopus bimaculoides | reverse complement strand
AACCATGTGGTTGGTAAGCAAGCTACTTACCACACAGTCATTTCTGCGCCATATTAGTTATATTTTTTTATAAGTATTTTATTCGCTTTTTATATTAGCTGTACAACTTTATTAGATTTGCAGCATCTTATTTTCTATATTATTTTCGCTTAACCAAATCCTAAATAAACACGTATTTATTTATGAATTCAGCTCTTTAAATATTAACGCTTCTTCTAATTTTATAATTCTATATTCGCCTTGCATTATATATTAAGTTAGCATTCTGGTATGTTATGTTTTAATTTTCGTTAATATTTTCGTCTGTTTCTTAGGCATTAACATCATTCTCAATGCTATAATCCGAGCTAATTCTACTAAATTTTCTTACCATATTCTTCGGTGTAAATAGAAGCTTCATGAAATATTTACGGTATCTTTCTTTACCTACACCTAAATAAGATTATTACTTCATTAGCAAACCAAATTATTCTCAGAAATATATTCACTGTTATTTTTTTCATTTTTATGATATCAACATTACGAAGCACAACAGCAGCAACAACGACGACGACGACGACGACGACGACGA
>NW_026350735.1:0-273 GCF_001194135.2 Octopus bimaculoides | reverse complement strand
TCTAGGTGACTAAGGCAATAGTTAGGGTTTGAGGTGGATGCTCAGAGAGCGTAGCTGCTAGAATAAGAATAACCTGAGCAAAGTTCAGAGAGCTCCTACCTCTACTGGTAATAAAGGGCCTCTCGCTCAGAGTGAAAGGTAGACTGTATGATGCCTTTGTGCAAACTGCAATGCTTACACAGCAGTGAAACATGGGCTGTGACTACTGAGGACATATGTAAGGTTGAAAGAAATGAAGCTAGTATGCTCTGCTGGATGTTTAATGTCAGTGTG
>NW_026350734.1:372-504 GCF_001194135.2 Octopus bimaculoides | reverse complement strand
TGGAGTCGTAGTAATCCGTTACGGCACTTACCTTGCATACCTAATCCGTTAGATCACCTGTGAACTAAAGCCCCATACTTTGTATATATGTATATGTGTGTATATATATATGTGTATATATATGTGTGTGTG
>NW_026350734.1:0-105 GCF_001194135.2 Octopus bimaculoides | reverse complement strand
GTATATATATGTATATGTGTATATACATGTGTATATATATGTATATATATGTGTGTGTATATATATATATATGTGTATATGTATGTGTGTGTATATATATATATA
>NW_026350733.1:0-306 GCF_001194135.2 Octopus bimaculoides | reverse complement strand
TATATATATATATATGTGTCTGTGTACTTGTGTGTGTGTGCGCGGGTATGTACGCTAATTATTTGTAGTAGATATTAAGTTTGAAGTGTTCATAATTTGTCATATAAGTGTTGTGAATATTATTCTCGTATTTCATTTTAGGCACCACACACATCCTAAATAAAGCACTTTCAATACAATGGAATTAAGTGCACTACTACAGAAAAACCACAAAACTTACCCAAGGTACACAGAGTTTCTCTTGGTATTGCAGTGAAACACGTGATGATTATAACAACAACAGCAACAGCAGCGGCAACAATAACA
>NW_026350732.1:17430-19005 GCF_001194135.2 Octopus bimaculoides | reverse complement strand
CTATTTCCTTTCGTTCTTGGACTCCCCAAGCTCGCACGTACTTCTTTGCCCCTCCTGTTCGTGCTTCACAGCGTTCAATACATACACACTTCACGTCTGGCTGTACAGCCTTTTTGCTTGTTTGTTTATTCACCGTTTCGTTTTCCTGTCTTGTTTTCCGTCCGCCACTACCCTCCACGAAAATAATTTAATTTGTGTTCGTGGGAAGAACCATTTCAACGATGCGTACTGCCTTAATTCTTCGAAACGCCGGTGTTTTAATGGTGGCAGCTGATGAAGGAGATGTTTCTATGTGGCTTGCTTGTTTTTTGTACTTTGTTTATCATTTTTTCCATGTTCTTTTGCCACGTCATGTACCCAATTATGTATCTATATGTACATGTAGATGAAGGTATGTACATACATGTACATATATATGCATATACTCATATATTGTTTGTATCACGACAGAACGCACGCGTTAACCTTTATACAGTAAGTTATATATATATATATATATATATATATATATAAGATAAACTTACTTGGAAATGGATGCGTGGCGTTCAATCATATAATAATATAAATAATATATATATATGCATATATATACATACAAATATGTACATACTTACATCACGGTGGTGCACCAGCATGACCGCAGCCACTTGGCTGAAACACATAAATAAATAAATAAATAAATATGTATATACATATGCATATATGGGTATAGGACATCATAAAACGTAAACAACATGAAGTACGAAATACGAAAACATGGAATACAAACTTTTTTATGCGACCAACGAAAGAAACAAATGGAAAAGACAAATAACATAAAGAACGACCCTTTATCAGTTGTCGGCTGCTTATCCACTCCACATTTCGAGCAATTACGTCAAGATGTGCTTTCGAGAAAACAGTTGCTCCTGTAAAGCATGATAAAATTTGGGATTTGCGGAGGGTCTAAGTTTAGTAAGAAAAACAGGACAGTAAAGACTGCTAAGCCATAACGAGGTCAGATGGCGAACGCTGAAGAAACAAGCCTTGAGAAGAGAAAAAAAAAGGGGGGGGAGAGGAGACAGATAAGAATGCGTCTGATCTGTGTGGCAGATGAAAAGGACAGAAAGAAGCTCAAGTTAGGAAACGAAAGATGGCTGACAGTCACGTGTGAGAATCAAGAAAGTAAAGGAGGGAGAGTGAGAAAGAGTGACGGATAGATAGAGAACGGTGCAGGGGAAGAGGAAAAGAATTGGAGAAAGGAAGAAGGAAGAGAGGAAACGAAAGCGGAGAGGGAAATATATATATATATATATATATATATATATATATAGGCGCAGGTGTGGCTGTGTTGTAAGTAGCTTGCTTACCAGCCACATGGTTACAGGTTCAATCCCATTGTGTGATACATTGGGCAAGTGTCTTCTATTATAGCCTCAGGCCGACCAATGCCTTGTGAGTGGATTTGATAGACGGACACTGAAAGAAGCCCGTCGTATATATGTATATATGTATGTGTGTGTATATGACAACCGTAACATAGCGGTTCGGCACAACTGACCGATAGATAAGTACTAGACTTACAAAAGAATAAGT
>NW_026350732.1:15075-17037 GCF_001194135.2 Octopus bimaculoides | reverse complement strand
GTGGGTATGGGGGGGGAGAAAGAGAGGAAGAGGAAGAGAAAGAGAGGAAGAGAAAGAGAGGAAGAGAAAGAGAGTGAGAGAGAGGGGGAGAGAGTGAGAGAGAGGGAAGAGGGGTATGGGGGGGGAAAGAGATATATATATGTATGTATGTATACGTATATGTGTGAAATGTATATCTAGCTATATATGTATATATTCTTGTTTGTGAACGTAGAATCCTACGCACGCTTGTAAATATACATTAGCACATATTCATCTATTAATATACGTATACTTATGTACACATGTACAAATACACACATATACACATATGTGTTTGTATCTACTATTTATGTATGTATATATATATATATATATACATATACACACACATGCACAATCAGAATACTAGAAACCTTGTGTTGCAGAATTAGTGCATAATCAGACATTTACTATCCACATATAACTGTGTACCTTTGTTAAAGAAGTCCTTCTATCGAGTCTAGACACCCTTCTGATGCCGATCAGGTCAAAAAGGGTTCATTTTCGGCCGATTTTCACCCGACTGGCACCGTAAAGTCTTTCCTCTCTTGTGCGTTATTGGTTCATAACTGTGCAACCTTAGAATATTGCATGGTGCAGTTGATATTGTTTAGATGAATGTTGTGGTTGTGGTGGTAGCTGTGGCGGTACTAGTGATTGCGGTGGCTATGGTTGTGGTGGTTGTATTCCTAGCAGATTTGTTTACTGTGATTGATGTTGCTGCTGTTGCTGTTGCTGTTGTTGTTGTTGTTGCTGCTGTTGCTGTTGGTGTTGTTGTTGTTGTTGTTCTTGTTCTTGTTTGGTGTTATCAGATATGGGTGAAAAACGTATCTCCGCTTCGTCGGCGTTTTTTTAAAACTTTTACAATCGCTATAACCAGCGCCAAGATTGCAGTTATGCGAATAGAAAGGTTTTCCCCATTCCTCTTCCTTCATCTCAAGCAACACCACCACCACCACCACCACCATTACCATCACCACAACCACCACCACCACCACCACCACCGCCACCACCACTATCACCACCACCACCACCACCACTACTACTACTACTACTACTACTACTACTACTACTACTACTACTAATAATAATAATAATAATAATGATAGTAGTAGTAGTAGTAGTAGTAGTAGTAGTAGTAGTGGTAGTAGTAGTAGTGGTAGTAGTAGTAGTAGGAATCATAATAATAATGATAATAATGATAATAATAAATACGCGGATGCAGTACCAGGCAGTGGCGCTCATGGCTTCTGATCTAAATTGATTGGAAGTGTTATCATGTACATTGTTTTGTCTTGGTATAAAAAGATGGGCTACAGCAAATATTCTGCTCAATACTACAGATTTGCTTGTCAGTTGTTCGACCTTAACCAGTTGAGCATGTCCCTTGGTGGCTGACAATATGTGCATCTCTGATCACGAGCAGAAGTAGTGGGAGAACATCATAGCCATGTGTTGAGAGGAATTCTTTGGGGTTTGGATAATTCACTTTTGGAAACATGGGTGTTTCGTTCATCATCCTTAGTTAACTCTTATTCAGGGACCTTTTGAGTGGGATGAGCTACTGAATCTGAACTAAATTCTAACTAGGCCCCTACCTGCAAGGTCGTACGCTGTTTGTTTTGATATGGCGTCACCATGCTGTGCTCATGTGGCTGTGATGTGTATGCCTGGTGTACCCTTATAAGACGGGTAGTCATGATGGGTATATTGGACCTCGTATATTTGTACTCCAGTGTCACGTTGATGCGGTATGCTGCTGTCTCACTCAACAACAGTAACAACAACAACAGCGAATACTGAAAAAAAAATGCTTAGCTGCATTTCGTCCTTGTTTATGTTCTGAGTTCAAAACCCGCCGGGGTCGACTTTGCTTTTCTTCCTTTCGAGGTCGATAAAATAAATACCAATTGAGCAGTGGGGGTCAATGTAATCGACTCA
>NW_026350732.1:14229-15065 GCF_001194135.2 Octopus bimaculoides | reverse complement strand
GCCTAAATTTGAAATCATTATTATTAAGCCAGTGAGCTGGCAGAAACGTTAGCACGCCGGGCGAAATGCTTAGCGGTATTTCGCCTGACGCTGCGTTCTGAGTTCAAACTCCGCCGAGGTCGACTTTGCCTTTCCTCCTTTCGGAGTCGATAAATTAAGTACCAGTTACGCACTGGGATCGATATAATCGACTTAATCCGTTTCTGTCCTCGTTTGTCCCCTCTGTGGGCAGCCCCTTGTGTGCAATAAAGGAATAAGAAGCGTTAAGTACACCGGATAAAATGCTTGGTGGCGTTTCGCCGTCTTTACGCTCTGGGTTCAAACTCCTGTGAAGGGCAACCCCGCTCTTCATTCTTTCAAGATTCGGTAAAAAGAAGTACCAGCCATGCGCTAGCAAAGATTCAATCGATTACCTCCTTCCCCAAAAGATATGACATTGTGATTATGTAAGAAATCGAAATTAGTTTATGAATGGTCGTTGAAAACTGTTCTAATATTCCGGTCACAGTAAACCAATGAATAAATTCCAGAAGTGAATATAGAAAGTTAGCAGCCGACATTGACACAGTTTCCCATCTTTTGGATATTACCTGCAAAAAAATATCTCGCATATTTCAAACCAATGCAACTTGAGTTCAAATCCCAGCGAGGTGAACTTTATCTTTCATATTTTCTCGTCCAAGAAAAGAAAAAAAAAAAAGATACTAATCAGAGAAGGTGTATTGACGGAGTTGTTAAGAGCGTCGGACCAGATGCCTTGTGGTGTTTGTTTCGGTCAGTCGAACGAATCGACCCCAGTAGTTATTGAGCGTTTTTTTTTTTTTTTTTTTTTTTTT
>NW_026350732.1:12502-13666 GCF_001194135.2 Octopus bimaculoides | reverse complement strand
ATATATATATACATATACATATATATGACGGGCTTCTTTCAGTTTCCGTCTACCAAATCCACTCACAAGGCTTTGGTCGGCCTGAGGCTATAATAGAAGACACTTGCCCAAGGTACCACGCAGTGGGACTGAACCCGGAACCATGTGGTTGGTAAGCAAGCTACTTACCACACAGCCACTCCCGCGCCTATAGCTATATATATATATACGACGGGTTTCTTTCAGTTTTCTTCATTCAAATCCACACAGAAGGTTTTGGCTGGTCCGAGGTTACAGAATGAAACACATACCCTGGGTGCCACGCAGGGACACTGAACCCAGAACTGTGTGGTTGGAAAGGAAACTTCTTGCCGGTTCACTCTGTCGTAAACCACGTGGCCATTTTGGGGTGCTTGGCTTAAGCATTTCTGTCCCCTCACCAAGTAATAAAAGAAATGGTGGACTGGTGATAAGTCTGATGGAGGTGGTAATGGTGGTGAGGGCGATGATTGTCGTGGTGGTGGTAGTAATGATGGGGTAGCTTAGCCTCAGGACATTCAGGATCGAATAGACTTATGATCAAAGGTTTTTTTCCAGCTGTGACCATCCTGTGTTTTCAGTGGTTAGACGATCGCGCTCACAATCATGAGGTAGTGAGTTCGGTTCCCAGACCGGGCTGTGTGTTTGTGTTCTTGAGCAAGACACTTTATTTCACGTTGCTCCATGAGAAATGAGCTGCGACGTCACTGGTGCCAAGCTGTATCAGCCTTTCTCTTTTCCCTCGGATAACATCGGTGGCGTGGAGAGAGGGGGCTGGTATGCAGGGCCGACTACTGGTCTTCCATAAAACAACAATGCTCGGACTTGTGTCTCGGAGGGGAGTTTCCTAGATGCAATCCCATGGTCATTCATGCCCGAAAAGGGTCTTTACCCTCACTACACTATCTAACGCATCCTTTACTTTAAATACAGTAAGGCAGGGGTTTTCAAACTGTGGTCCGCGGACCACAGAGGGTCCACAAGGACAAGACAGGGGGTCCGTAGACAGCAAATACTTTTTATGGGCAATTTGATTTTATATATGATTTTTAATCGAAATCTTTTAATTGACAATAAACCTATTTGTTAAATACTGTTAAATAAATAAATGCAAAAATATATGTTATTTTAAGCAAATATTTATGT
>NW_026350732.1:10946-11552 GCF_001194135.2 Octopus bimaculoides | reverse complement strand
ATATATATATATATATATATATATATATATATATATATATATATACATGCATATATATAAATGTGTGTGTGTATGCGTGTGTATGCATATCGAAAACTGTACTGAACACCTCACTCAGGGGATAATCAAATATGCATGAAGATTAGGAAGGAGACGTTAGTGCATGCGTACAAATGTATATATATATATTCAATATATATATGCGTGTGTGTGTGTGTATGTGTGTGTGTGTGTGTATTCTTATGTATGCGTGTGTTGGTGCTTTTGTGTGTGAGTGTATGTATGGGGATATGTGTCTTTCTCTATGAGTAAGAGCGTATATATGCCCATCCGCATCATGGTGGGTGGCTGTGCGTGAATGTGTGCAGGGCGCATTCACGCACGTTTGTAAATGTGTATGCATACGCGTGTATGTGTGAGTGTGTGTGAGTGTGTGTGAGTGTGTGTGTGTGTGTGAGTGTGTGTGTGTGCGTATCAGAGGGAGAGACTGAGGGAGTGAGGGAGATAGAGTATGAGAAAGAGAGGAGGGAGAAAAGTTAAGAAGGGAATCCGTAAGAATTTGCTCTTGATGAGAATGTGCGGGGGTGTAGTGTTTATATTAAATTT
>NW_026350732.1:3733-10059 GCF_001194135.2 Octopus bimaculoides | reverse complement strand
ACACACACACACACACACACACAGAGAAAACCTCTCTCTTATGCCCTGCTGATGCATACCATCTCATATCTATTGTTAGTATAAGACTGGAAAGTAGCCAAACTTAAAAACTATCTCGGCACTAAAATGGCATCTTGCCATTTTTTTCTTTACAGACGAGCTGTACCCCGAGGCTAAAAACCAGAATTCACTGTGTGTGGGTGCGTGTGTATGTGTGTTCGCACGTGCGTGTGTGCGTGTGTGTGGGTATTACGAGATTTGTGGCAATCGGGTGTGAAGTTATACCTGGTTAGCTGTTGACATGTACAGATGATATCAGATGAATGCGCAGTCACATAATAAATGCGCATAAAATGTGTCTACGTATATATATATATATATATATATATATATCTATATATATATAGTTTAAATGTATATAAAAACGAAAGACGAAGACAGGTGTACAATCAATAAGCAAGTGTATTAGTTTGACGCTCAGGAATATGGAAAAGTCTTTTACGTTTCGAGCCTACGCTCTTCGTCAGAAAGTAATAAGAGGAAACAGAGAGTGAATAAAAGAAAATACACACACACATACAGAGACACACGTGCGCGCGCACACACACACATTATTTTATTCTCTTAGTCTTACACGTTTCAGTCAGAAAAAGGAGATCAGGTACTGACTGTGTGTGTGTGTGTATATGGATATATATTTCTATATACACATGCATATATGCAAATATGACAGGAGGTGTATTGATACAGATATATATACATACATTTTTTTTTTATCGCAGAAGTTACAGTGTGTGTCAAGGAGCGAGAGTTTCGTGCATTAGCACTAATCGTAGCGCAACTTACCATTGTGTCAACGATTATGTGAAGATTGTTCGAAAATAATTGTTAGAAAACAATTATTCGAAAACTACTATTCGAAAACAATTATTCGAAAAAAAAAATGTATTCGATTAGAAAATTGTATGAATGAAAATTATTCAAAAGGACAATTATACGAAATCTTAATTATTCTAAATATCTTATTTTATTTAAACAAAAATGATGAAATTAAAATTCAAGTACACAAGTGATATTTATTTCGAATAACTGTCTTTCGAATAATTGTCTTTCAATAATTGAAATATATATTCTCATGTTTTGAATATTATTTTTTTCTGTTGTATTCCCAAAACTATAAAAAAAAAAATATATATACACAACATATACTTCTAAACACATACGTATATCTACATACATATACAAACAAATTTCTATGTGTATATATTATATACAAATATATTGCGCAGTACTTTGGGTAAATGCTTATTATCATATGTGGCACTGATATGACGCTGACTTTTTTGACATCGGACGTTTTGTTCCCGGCACCTTTCGGCACTGTGTGAACTTTGCTTTCTTTCTAGTTAACTAACTTTTTGTTACAACTTTTAAACTAATCGATCACTAAACTTCACTTAACTTTCCGCATCCCTTTATGTATATCATTGCCGCTAAAAATGTTTATATCGATCGGTGTCAATGACTAAATTGCGATGTCTCTCGCTCTCTTTCTCTCTCTTTCTCTCTATATATTCCTTCGCTTCGTGTGTGTGTGTGTGTATGTGTGTGTGTGCGTGTGTGTGCGTGTGTGCGTGTGTGTGTGTGCGCGCATTCATGCGAGCGTGCGTGTTTGTGCGTTCGTGCGAGCGTGCGTGCGAGGGCTCACGTTTACTTACAGTGCCGAAGAGCACTGTCAGCAGAACAGACTAAATGTCCACTCAGCCATGTCAAATTGCCAGCGTCCAACCAGCTACGCCCACTTGTCTCATTTTAATTCGCCACACACCCAAAGACTAGATGGCGCTGTTGAAAGGAGAAGCATTTTCGACGCGCATTATTTAATCTACCAAAAAAAAACAGATCTTTGCATTCATTTTTTTCTTGTAGTAAAATCATTTAATTGTTTACTTTTATTTGTTTCAATCATTGAATTGCGGCAATGCTGGGGTACCTCATTGAAGGTCTAGTCTAATAAATCGATTCCAGTGCTTATTTTAGAGCCTCGTACCCATGCCATTGTTCTCTGTTGCTGAATCACCAATGTTACTTGGACGTAAACAAAGTAACACGCGTTGCCAAGTCGTAATAAGGAACAGAAACACCTCCGCCCCCCACACACACATATGAAGGGGTTCCACACAGTTTCTGCCTAGCAATTTCTCTCACAAGACATTGCTCGGTTCGGGGCTATAGTAGAAGTCACTTGCCCAAGGTGTCGCACACTAAAACGGAACTGGAAACCACGTGTTTACCAAGCGCACTTCTTATCCACACAGTCATGCCTTCGACTACGAATTCCTTTTTTTTCTCCTTTCACATTTCTAAAATATGGAAGCAGCGTGAAATTCTGTTTATATGATAACTGAAATTTAAAATAAATTTTAAAACAAATCAGAATTCACACTCGATGGTGTATTTTGAAGAATTATGGAAACAGAAAGTAGTAGAAATAGTGTTACATAATTTATTATGCAAGAGGTCTTGTCATGATATATTACATAATACAACGATATAAACTTATAGAAATGATATCTTTTATCCACGTGTATATCACAATAGCATCCACAGTTAATTCATCACGTAGCATGATATTCTATCATGGAATGTCATAAAACAGAAAGGGTCCTGTGATCACTTCTATAATCACCCGGCTTCATAATTCTATATGTCATGTTTGAATTTAGTACGGGTTATTAATCACTGCAGTTACCTGTGGTATAAGAGGCTCCATTGAAACAGTTTTAATAAAAAATAGAAAATTTAAGTTTATTTATGCATTCTTAAAAAAAAAAAAATCGCTGTTCCACAGTGCTTAAACAAAACAAGAATCTTTTAGCACATATATAGAAAGGTACTAAATGTTATACATACATAGTGTTATACCTACAAGGTGTTATACATACATACATACATAATACATACATATATAATACATACATACATACAAACCTACATATATACCTACCTACCTACCTATGCGGTAATACATGCATACATACATACGTACATACATAATACATATGTATATCTATATATATACATTCATAATCACCTACCTACCAACCTACGTACGTACGTACCTACCTACCCACCTACATGCATGCATATATACATACATGACAATCTGGATAACAGAAGAGAATATACATACGCACACACACACACATTTAATGCACAGTATATGGATTTATATAATCCAATCATCAATGTGTATTGTCTCTATATTACTGTTCTATATTTTAGAGAGGAGGAATTCTGTACATTATTTACATTATTTACATTGGACGGATATATATCTTGTTTGTTGTATTACTTTAGGAATGAGAACCCAGGGTTGGGTTCAAAATTCTTCCCGGACACCTGATGAAGGCTGGATAGTAAATCAGCCGAAACGTTGTGGTAATAACGAACAAGATGAGGATACATATCCATCCAATGTAAATAATGTGTCTCTATATTATATTATATTATATTATATTATATTATATTATGTTATATTATATTATATTATGTTATATTATATTATATTTTTTATATATGTGTGTGTGAAAGAGTTATTACTGAGGGATTATCAGTCCCGGCAAAATGCTTCATAAGCTCACTGTTAGTATACCAGGCTAACAACATTGTTTAGATTAGTAAAGAACTCCGTGTATTCTTGTGGCAGGGTCCATCACCATTCTATATTGTAGATCCATGGTTGTGTTTCAGTTATATTGGTTTTTACACAGAGTGATGTACAAGAAAAGTCACAAATAATTGCCATTTCATGTTTTTCTTTATTGTAGTAAATTTGAGTTACAGTTGTTTCCAGTAGCCATTATAGGTCCGTTATTGATAAGTTTACTCAATTGTCTTATCGATCGGCTGAGAGAAATTGAACGACCGAGAGAATTAATACTACTTTCGTTAGAGTCATTTCTGGTTATAACCAGACAGAACACCGAAAGAATCTCAACAATGGGCCGATTAAGTAAACCTATCAATAACGAACCTATAATGAATACTGGAAACAGCTGTAAGGCAAATTTACTGTAATAAAGAAAAATATGTAATGACAATGATTTATGCCTCGTCCTGTATATCTATCTATCTATCTTTGGGTGTGTGTGTGTGTGTGTGTGTGTGTGTGTGTGTGTATAGTCAATTCAAATATACCAGGGACATACACCAGAGGACGTACACCAGGAATGTATTAACTTGACGCTCGATGAAAAGAGTGTTTCATGTTTCGAGCATAGATCTTCGTCGGAGAAGAGAAAGAGAAAAGTCCAAAGGAAGAGAAATCGCTAACAGCGCGTGTATAGTTACATATATATATATATATATATTGATATATACATATGTATATGCATACATATTTGTATCTGTCTATATCCATATATGTGTGTGTGTGTGTGCGTGCGTGTGAGTGTGTATATGTATATATATATATATATATATATATATATATATATATATATATATATATATATATATATATATATATATATATATATATATATATATATATATATATATACACACACACACACACAGATATGCTTATATGTATTTATGTATGTAAGAAGAAAGATTTTCTTAAAATGAAAATTATTAACTACATTAAAAAAATCTTAAAAAGACAAAATGACTCTAGAATCTGCAAATCCTTCCAGAATGTTCATAGCATTCATAACATAGACATTTAAATTGATTGGGTTTTTCTAAGGATATGGGTAGTACTTGTAATCACAATCATTTGGATTTCTCTGCGACATGGTTCTCCAAGGATGTTATCTAGATGTCTCTTACACCTCTTTTTGTTTTATCACACCTAGGGCACCTACAATAACAGGAACAGTTCTCGCTTTAAGATGCCACATATTGATATTTCAATTTCCAGGTCCTTATATTTACTTAATTTGTTAAATTCCTTTACATATATGTTTTTATCAGTAGGAACACATACATCTATTAGTCTACAAATATTTTCTTCCATGTCCTTAATGACTATGTCTGGTCGATTAGTCGGTGTTGACTGAAAACCCCCAGAGGATAGTGACATTTTTACCTTCAACGACTGGCTCAGGATGATGTTTATACCAGTAATCAGGAGTGCTGATTTTGTAGTGTTTACATATTTTCCAATGTAAATACTGTCCGACCATATCGTGGCGATTTTTGTATTCGTTTGGTGTCAGCACAGGTCATCTCGCGAGATGGTCTGTTTCGTCAAATCTTCCTTTAGGGTCAGAACTGCAGATTTTGGTAAGTTTAGTCGAGGACAAGTTTGCCTTTCATCCTTTCAGGGACAATAAAATATGTACTAGTTGAGGATTGAGGTCAATTTGACTGACTAGTCCCCTCCACCGAAACTACTGGCCTTGTGCAAAAATTTGAAATCCTCATTATAATAATAATAATAATAATAATAATAATAATAATAATAATTATTATTATTATTATTATTATTGGCTTAATCTGGAAGAAGGGACTGCGCCAATTACTTTCGTAGGTCCTCTCATACCACCGAAATCGATCGACATAGTTAATGTTCATTTGGAACTTGAATAAATTCAAATTGAGAGCAAAATTAAGAGCACCGAAGGGATTCCCAGAAAAATCGTCAGCAGTTGAGAGGTTGTAGAAAGAAAAAACTTAGGGGCGATATTAGACCAGGATCTTCAAGGTGGTGACGGACAGAATATGGATGAAAGTAGGAAAAATGAAGTGGAATAAGTCATGAGTCAATACTTAGAGGTTCACATTAACTAGTTTAGTTACTTGTGTGCAGGTTGCACGCGTTTGTGGCCTGTAAATGAGTTAAGACAAGACCATTGAGTTGCATTTAAAGCATTGGGATTATATATAGTTGTAGAGTAGTGCTTCTTGTAACAGCTGTGTACACTGTTGTAAAATATGAAATATGTAACCCAAGAACAACAGCACTTGCCACTGGAATTGCTTGACATATGCATATATATATATATATATATAAATTGTAAATCCAAAACAAAAAAATAACAACAAAACTACAAAGGATTCCGCGGTACACGTGTTTCAAGCTCTATATGTGTATAATATAATATAATATAATATAACATAATATAATATGTGTATAATCTACAATGTAAAGCTATACATTGTAGATTATACACATATATTATGTTATATTATATTATATTATATTATATTATACACATGTAGAGCTTGAAACAGGTGTACCGCGGAATCCTTTGTAGTTTTGTTGTTATTTTTTTGTTTTGGATTTACAATTTATTCTTTCACCGCAACCACTAGCT
>NW_026350732.1:1606-2354 GCF_001194135.2 Octopus bimaculoides | reverse complement strand
TATATATATATATATATGTATATATATACTCATACACAGCAGTTGATAAGATTGTGATAATATTCCACGTAACAGTTTCAGTTTAAATTTTACAGAAGAGGTAGAACGGATTATCTGATTAAAGAATTAAGGGATTATTAGTATTATGAAATACAGTTTAAAGACAAACTTGTATGTATGTATGTTGTTTGGCAAGGAAGCAGACATGGCTGTGTGGTAAAGGAGCTCACTTTGTAACCACGACGTTTCTGGTTCAGTCCCCCTGCGTGGCAGCATGGGCAAGTGTCGTTTCCTATAGCCCAGGGCTGACTAATGCCTCGTGAGGGAATTAAATTGACGGAAACTGCGTGCAAGTCTCTTGTCCGTATGTGCATTTATGTACGCACACACACATATACACTCCAGCATGGCTGCAATCAAATGACTAATTTGATGAGAAACTTCGCATTTTATGCATAATAATCAGTGTAACCTTCATAAATTTATTGAATTAGGTGTATAGCTTGCCATAAAAGTAAAATGTTGTTGTCGATCTATTTTATTCAAGGTAGGCACTACCTACCTTTCCTATCTAGGCAGTGCGTCCCTGCTATATATATATATATATATATATATATTATGATGAAAGTAAGCAAAGTTTGCTTTAGAAGCGTTGTGATGTCTAGGAAGTTAAGGAAGTAATTTTTTTATTCCCAAACGCAGGATAATGTTAATAATAAAGCATGAACAGGATAAACTACCCATATTT
>NW_026350731.1:0-242 GCF_001194135.2 Octopus bimaculoides | reverse complement strand
TGATCAATCACGACTTAGCCTACAGCTGGCTCCAACTACAATCCCATTTTTCCGCACTTTTTTCTCAGCCTATCCATCAGTATATATTCAGCATACCTTAACTACTTGATAGAGAGCATTAACAAACACCATAGGACACGGCCAAAAGAGATGGCGGACAGCAGCTGACTCGAGCTGAGAACAATCAAAATAAACGGACGGCAGCTAACTTTTTGACAGCTACTACAATTACACCCAGAACA
>NW_026350730.1:0-452 GCF_001194135.2 Octopus bimaculoides | reverse complement strand
ATATATATATATATAAACATACATATATGCACACACAGGAGCGAGTGTGGGTGTGTGTGTGTGCGTGTGCGTTTATATAAACATGTCAGCAATGTCAAGGGATGGTGTTTTCTACGAATGACGCTGATGTTGATTTTACTGTTGCCATTGTTGTTGTTGGTGTTGTTGTTGCTCCTGCTGTTGATCTTTTAACCCTGGGTCAGCTCTGGTCAAGTCGACCTATGGCCATAAAGTATTCCAACCGTGCCCACATCAATTCGTATTTTTGTTTCGTGGAATGTGATTTGCAAGACAACACCAAACATGTCCGCATTTGAAGACAGTTTCTGATAAGAGATCTGACTGATATTTCTAGCAGATCGAGTGACCATGTATAGAGTTCACTCGTTGGCTCATGTGTTACTTTTGTTGTTGTTGTTGTTGTTGTTGTTGTTGTTCTTCTTCTTCTTCTT
>NW_026350729.1:0-1091 GCF_001194135.2 Octopus bimaculoides | reverse complement strand
CTTTAATAGTTTCATTTTCATACTGAATCTACTACAGTGAAACTATACTCACACATATATACAGGCATACATACATACATACCTGCATATATATATCTGCACAAACGTATCCATATATATGTATATATATACATGTATATATATATATATATATATATATATATATATATATATATATATATATATATATATATATATATATATATATATATAAATAAAGAGAGAGAGAGCGAGAGAAAGATGTATATGTATACATGTATACATATAGATGTATATGTACACGTATATGTATAGATATATATATAGATCTATATGCATACATGTAGATACATACATATGTGTAGATGTATATATATAGATGTACATGTAATATGTACACATATATACATATATATACATGCATTCAGATATCTATACATATATACACTCACACACACATACACATGCACATGCACACAAACACACATTACTCATTTGTTTTTTTATCCAAAACTACGCCAAAAGTACTGAATGGATCTTTATGAAATTTGGAAATTATATTCTATGCATTATGGCCATAACCCCCCCTGAAAATTCATATATTTTTGATGTTGATGAAATTTTAACCATATATATTACACACAAATAAAGTAATATTTCTAAAATTTCTTCTTAGAAGTTACAAAGACTCCTTCATGGGGACTTCACACCCACAATTTAGTCATTTTTCCTTAGCAAAGACGAATACAGTTGTACTACTGGAAGCTATAGGGTCACCCAAACATATCAGATGAGCATTAATTGTAATAACAGTGTAAGACTATCCTTTCAGATATACTTACGTTGTGATTTCTGCAATGTGGTGCATAAATTGTCAAGTAAATGAGACGCATCTTTGCCTCCACGGATTCACTTGCAAAGTGTTGAGTAAAATTATTTCGTTGCAAACCTCCTTTGAGTCTTTTTATTATCACTGGGTCACACATAGGCCCCAGTTGGTAACATTGATTTCAAGGCCTTCCCAGATGAGTGATTGGTTGTTCTAAGACATTTGTTGATTGTAAATTTTTTCTGCCCAGTTACCCATCGGTATAGTGGTCATTTGCAAACTC
>NW_026350728.1:0-215 GCF_001194135.2 Octopus bimaculoides | reverse complement strand
CGGTCACTGATTTTACGCATTGAGGAGGCCATTGGTTAAAATCAGTAAGCTATGCAATATGTTGACGAGCAGTGGCTGTGTGGTAAGTAGCTTGCATATTAACCACATGGCTCCGGGTTCAGTCCTATTGCATGGCAACTTGGGCAAGTGTCTTTGCCTGTTGCCTCGGGGAGACCAAATCTATGTGAGTGGATTTGATAGACGGAAACTGAAAG
>NW_026350727.1:322-589 GCF_001194135.2 Octopus bimaculoides | reverse complement strand
CAGCTCATAATAGGGAGTTCAACTTCCTCGTGGATTTACAGAACTGCTACCATCACCAGAGTTTTTCAATCGTTTTCGCCCAACTTGACATTAATGTTTTTTACTGGTGTTGAGTAATGGCAGGAAAATTAGCCCAATGTGTTTTGAGCTTTTAGCAATATTCTCTTCAAAGACTGGAATGCTTTTGACCGTGAATCCATTTTGATTAGTGCTAACTTGAAGCTAAAGAACAACATGAACACAAAAAGAAAGCAAAAATACTAAAAT
>NW_026350727.1:0-226 GCF_001194135.2 Octopus bimaculoides | reverse complement strand
TAATAAGGAAAGTGAGAAATAATCATAATTGCAGGTAACTACTGGTGAAGAAGCAGTCATCATTTATGATTAGAGGTAACTTATAATGGTGAGGTTGGGTGAGAAACAATCATGTTCATTTGTTTTACGGTTGTTTTCCATACTAACATGGCTAGCGCTAACAGCACCATCCGAGCGTGATCATTGCCAGAGCAGCTGTCCGGCTTCCATGCTGGTGGCACGTAAA
>NW_026350726.1:0-249 GCF_001194135.2 Octopus bimaculoides | reverse complement strand
CTTCTTTCTTTCGCTCCCCCTCTCTCACATTTCCTGGCCTTCCCTTCATTTTCATCTTCCCTCCTCTTTCACTTCACTCTGTCACTTTTCTTTTTTCTCGTCCCTCCCTAATTCTTCTACCCCAGTGCCTCTATCTCTCTCTTCTCCTTCCACGTTACCGGTGTTCGGCCAAGCCTGACCCTTCTTTCTTGGTTCGACTACCATCCATGCAACATCTATATTCCTTCCCATGCCTGTCATCTCTTATGT
>NW_026350724.1:0-248 GCF_001194135.2 Octopus bimaculoides | reverse complement strand
GTGTGTGTCTGTGTGTGTGTGTGTGTGTGTGTGTGTTTGTGTGTGTGTAGGTAGGTGTCTAGGTGTGTGTGTGTATGTAATGATGCATAAATAAATGTGTGTTGTTTGTGTATAAATATTGTCAATGTATTATTTTTTATTACTTAAGTATGTATAAGTATGCATAACTTCTCTGAACTTTACTATATCATCAGGTATTTTGTGTGTGTGTGTTTGTGTGTGTGTGTTTGTGTGTGTGTGTTTGTGTG
>NW_026350723.1:407-510 GCF_001194135.2 Octopus bimaculoides | reverse complement strand
TATATATATGTATGTATATACATATATGTATATATATGTATGTATATATACATATATATGTGTATATGTATCTATGTATATATATATATATATATATATATAT
>NW_026350723.1:0-397 GCF_001194135.2 Octopus bimaculoides | reverse complement strand
ATATATATATATATATATATATATATATATACACACACACACGTACAGATTTAGCCCTAAAATATTACACAGACACTGATGAGATACGAGAGAGAGTATATAATGATGTAAGAATCATACGGTTATCGACTATATACATATATAGATAGCTGACGGTGTGTGTGTGTATGTATATATATATATACATACACACATTGGCACAAACATACATTCATGTGCGTATATATTATATGTATGTATATACACACACGTGTGTGTGTGTGTACAAACATATATAAAGAAGATACACAACTGTGGATGAGGGTATATATATATACATATATGACTAGGTAGATACGTTTATACACACATATAGACGTATCTATGTATACATATACAAACGTGTACATGTATATAC
>NW_026350722.1:0-306 GCF_001194135.2 Octopus bimaculoides | reverse complement strand
AGAGAGAGAGAGAGAGAAAGAGAGAGAGATAGAGAGAAAGAGAGAGAGAGTGTTGAGCTTACGATCGTGGAGTTGTGAGTTTGAATCCTGAACCAGGTTGTGTGTTGTGTTCTTGATCAAGACACTTTATTTCATGTTGCTTTATTTCACTCAGCTGTAGAAATGAGGGGATTTGGTAGCATTGGCATCAACCATGCTCGAGTAGTGCTGTCTACATCCCACTGGCATGGGTACCACTCAGGTGGCATGGGATTGGCCACACATGAATGGTGCTTATATATATATATATATATATATATATATATA
>NW_026350721.1:0-210 GCF_001194135.2 Octopus bimaculoides | reverse complement strand
TTCATAGTATAAATTGTTGGCAATCCAATCGTAGGCGAGCGAAACATACTTGAATGTAGTTTTGAGTGGAATTGAGCGTTTATTCTCACCAGATAAATCAGATTCCCAAAACTGAAATGACTATAGAGAGAATTAACTCCAACACAGCATTTGGAAAATAGTGAAGAAGATGATGATGATTATGATGATGATGAGGAGGAGGAGGAGGAG
>NW_026350720.1:0-231 GCF_001194135.2 Octopus bimaculoides | reverse complement strand
AGTGTATGTATGTATGTGTGTGCTGTGTGTGGTAGTGTATGTATGTATGTATGTGTGTGTATGTGCTGTGTGTGGTAGTGTATGTATGTGTGTGTTGTGTGTTGTGTGTGGTAGTGTGTGTGTGTGTGTGTGTGTATAAATGAACAATGTTCTCTTGATATGTGTGTATTAAAATAGTGCGTTTATGTGTGTGTTTAGAAAGCGAGAGGTTATGGTAAGTTACATAGAGAT
>NW_026350719.1:0-444 GCF_001194135.2 Octopus bimaculoides | reverse complement strand
GTGCGGCGTCGGAGGGATCGAAGGGCCGAGAGTTCGGCTGGGGAGATGTTTAGTCGAGAGGGACGCAATGTAGTTGGAATCGAGCATAGAAATATAATATACAAATGAAGTTATTATTAGTTGTTTATAAGGCAGCGAGCTCGCAGAAACGTTAATACGGCGGATAAAATTGGTAAGTGGCATTTCGTCCGTCTTGATGTTCTGATTTCAAATTCCAGGGAGCGCGCACTACACGTCTGAACCCTTGGCGTAACAGCCGGAGAAGTGACGCGGCACATCGGCGCGAAAATTTTCACGCGTGCGCAGGAAGGATGGCATCACCTCCACTCCAAAGAACTTTGCCCACGTGGAATTGGTTTTGGCGGGGAAAATAGTTGAATACTTTCTGAACGCATCTAATATATTATTATTATTATTATTATTATTATTATTATTATTATTATT
>NW_026350718.1:15950-21638 GCF_001194135.2 Octopus bimaculoides | reverse complement strand
TGTTGAATATATATATATAAACCAAAGAGAGAAAGAGAGAGAGAGAGAGAATTACCGTTTAAAGCCTTGATGATTTTTTTCCCTTATCTCTGTATATTTTCAATCTAATTCATACGTTATGTTACTTCAAAACTATTAATCTACTCTTTCAGCTAATTGTTGTTTTTAACACCATCACATACTTCCTACAAATAAATACGAAATTGCCCTTGCTGTATCAGCCCATCCTATACATATTTTTGTTCCTTTATTCTTTAGAGTATTATCTAATTCTTTTACCAATTATATTCTAGAAAATTTCGTATACTCTTATTACATTTTTACCAACCCAGGAACTTTTCTGCTTGGCTGCACTTTTTGAAATTTTTAGATTTACTGAATGATGTTTTGACGTAATCTTTCACGCTGAATTTCAGGGTCTAATTCACATATTCTAGAATTTTTTAAAAAGAAGTTACAGAGGTTTTAATTTGGATAATTTTTACACATTTACAGAACAGGATTTGGAAGCTGTCATTTTGTGCATGACTGCAATCGTAAGATGACATTATCAATAATGTCAACATTGCGACGATAACATGTGCTTTAAGCATTTAATAAGTGAAAATGTCCAAAAAACAGGTAAGCAACATATATTTTGTATCTTTACGCTTTCAATAAGCATTTAAAGTGGAAAAAATGGTAAAGAGCACATTTCGTAGTTTTAAGAGCAGAAAGAGATGGGTAAAAGCAGGAAAAAACATCGTAAACATCAGTTTTTGAACACACGGGGTTTTACGTAAACGCTTTTCCAACGCTTGACTTGATGCTATGGAAGCTGCCTAAAATTACCCGGATTTCATCACTGTCCACCAGTAAGAAAATATTCGAACAATGCGCTGAATATTGTAACTGCGCCCTACAACGCGCAGGTTATAAAAATTCGATCGAACATATCCTTATCTGCAACAACCCTCTCTATTAAACCCGGAATCAAGAACACATCCACCACACCCACCACCACCGATAAAAAAGAATATACCTCATATTTTCACCGTCCAACGCTCCTCCTAAATTTCAAAGCAGTAGAAGACCTAATACACAATTCTCCCACCCGGTACCCCCGGATCCTAAATCTATCGCTGTCCACGAAATTAACACCTGCAAGCGCTTCCAAACCCCTCTCTACACTCCGATAACTACATTAGTCGGAATAAACGAAAAAGAACATTGACGTTATCTGGTTCCACCACCCACCCCACTTCACCCTTAATATTCGGACCCGTGTACCCAAGTTCTTCGCTTTACTCGAAAAACACTTCTCTAAGTTCAACCTCCTAAGAAAAATCTTTAACCCCCAATCTATAAAATTTTCCTACTCCACCACTACTAACATTGCTGGGGTAATCTGACATCTTAACAAAAAGAAACTCAGGAACATACAATTAGCTAATCTTTTTTATAATAACATAACTCACACTAATCCCCAGATTCATACATGTAAACCTAGAATACTCCTAAACTTCCTTACAAACACTGACCCTCGTGTCTCCTGTTCTAATTCTAAATCATAAGCCTACCTCACGAACAAGATATGCCTAGTACAGAAATAAAGAACCTTAGTAATAATATCCGTAGACATGAAAACTACCATAAACTACACCCTGCTGATGTCTCCTACAACCCCATAAAAAAAATACCAATTCTAACGCCGCCACAGATAATGAACATAACACCGAACCTTCACTAGATGACAATCACCATGCATCTCCATCACCTCTACAATCCTCTGCAGCTTCAGATGCCCAAACCCCTGCCCCTTAGATAATTGTTGTCTTACTAAAAACATTTTATATAAATGTACGGTATAGGCTGCCAATTTTAACTAGATAGATAGATAGATAGATAGATAGATAGATAGATAGATAGATAGATAGATAGATAGATAGATAGATAGCTTTTATTAGCCACACAGGGCTCAACAAAGATGGGACAAATACAATGTAGAGCTTTTCTTTTTGGGAGGAGGAAGGGAAAAAATGGAAGTAGGGGTGTCGATCAAAAGGGATCGTAGGAAGGAAAAAGTGGGGAGTTCGATCAAAAGAGATCGAGAAAAAAAAGCGATCAATAGGGATCGTGTATCACAGTAATGTTCTCGTGTAAAAAGGGGAGGACAGTTTAGGTTTAGCCGTGGAAAGAAAAGCCTACGGAAAAGACCACGGTAACCTTGGTCAATATTGTCATTGTTATTGAAGATACTATAACAGTAAGTGACTCTCTTTTGCCTTTTTGCTTCTTTTCTGGATTTTTTTAGATAGATAGATAGATAGATAGATAGATAGATAGATAGATAGATAGATAGATAGATCGGCTTGTGCAGCACCACTTTCAAAGTCAGAATGGGCAATCAACACTCTAGCTCTAAGTCCTAAGCAAGATCTAACAGCACTTCTTTATCTCAGTTAATCCACAAGCATCAACATGAACCAATTCCATATAATCTGAAGTGACCCATAGTCACCCACGCAAAGCCGTATACCGGCTATAGCAAGTGTGATCTCTGCATCGCTGAAGTCTTCTCCACTATGTAATCCACTGATTGTTTGAAAGGAAGGAATAGCATAACTTTTGTCACCACAAATACATTCTCAAAATACAAATAACAATTCCCCCAACACAACCCCGAACCATTCCTTAACTATCTCGCCGGTCCCAATTGATATTCCTCTGCATATATTCTTACATTTTCTAAGCGTTTTATTTTTTATTTTTATTTTTATATTTCCCAATTGTTTTCCTTATACTTTATACTTTATAAATGTTCATAACTATTATCTTCCCCTTCCCTCTCCCTCCCTAGATTTTAAAATTAATCTACTACTACCAACTAGATGAACATAACTAAGTCCACTCTCTGACCGAAAACCCTTTACTTTCAACCTCCCTCGACTCCCCTATCCAATTCAAATATCACTCCTATATCATCTTCTTTTGATTTCATAGAATACTACAATATGTTAACTTATCTATCCTGCAACAGACCTGCGAATGACCCTAGGTTACATTCAAAAAGACATTTCCCCAGCCAATTTCCATACCAAACCTTGCCTCCCCATTCGCCCCACTTTATTTGTATTCTTCTTATCCATAACAAACTTACTCACTCCCACCTATTTATTTCTTTTATTTTTCCTTCTCAAATGTTTTCCTTTCGAACTGTGCTTTCTACGCAATTTTATGGAATCCCCTCCGAGTTAGCACGAGATCTCCTAACGACAATGTAAACTGCATATAATCAAGATACCCTTAGCCTGAAGAGTAGCTTGCGGTGTAACCCTCGTTTCAATAATTAGTACTTCCAAGATTCGGATCTAATCTTTTTTATTCGCAAAATGAGTTCCCCATAATTTTGCTCAGATTGTTTTCAATTTTGGTGTATCGATGCAACTCTGAATTTTGATTACGATCAACCAATTACTTTATCTCGTGAATTAGAGAATCTGATGTTATTTGGAATTAAAGTTGGGAAATTTGGGTAATTTTAATCAATCAACAGACAGCGAGGCATTAACAGCTTGTTACCATGACAGCCACACGTTGTGTTGTGTTTCAGCCGATTGTTGTGTTGATTCTTCCCGCCACCAGATTTACTTCACTCGCGTGTTTTGTTGTAATAAAAAATTATATTTATCAATTAGAATTTTATTATATTTTTCGTCAATTGTCTTAATATTTTACATATTTCTTTATATATAGCAAAAGTTGTTTGCAATGTTTATACAGTTTCTTAGCATTATGAAGGTGAATGGAATATGTGAACTTAGTACAGATAATTTCACATTATTTTTTAATTCTGCATGCAAAATCTTATAAGATACAGGTACTCTTTTTCTTGAGACAAATTCTTTGTTGACCAGTGTTATTCTTATCGTAGTTTACAAATCCAAACATGAAAATGTTACTCAACTTTGAAGTTTTGGAGACAGACGCCCTCCTTTTTACACACACACACACACACACACACACACATGCATTTATACATTAATGATGTACACAAATACATGACAGATATACATAATACTGAAATATGCATTATGTAAACACATGCAGACAAATATATAAATATAACAAATTCTAAAAAATAATAAAAACATACAATTCGTGAAGAGACAAAAGAAACAGTAAAATGATACATGTTGATTTTATTAGGTATTTCTGTTTATTTAGAAACCTACAATAAAGAGGTCATTTCACAGACGCTAAACTGTAAATTTCAAAAGGTGCAACCTTAAAGTTGACACCGCTCCGGTAAACGCAGAAAATTTCTGTCTCACTATTAGCTAAAAACACAGTCTTTTCAATTTTTAACTCTCTGTAATTATTTCCTCCAATTTTTTTCTCCACATCATACCTTCATAGCAATTAGACCGGAAAGCTTTTATTATTATTATACCCGATTTTCAGATTTTTTACTGTCTTTTAAAAGATGCATATTTTTCGAATGAAAAAACCTAGATCCCAGGATTCCGTTAGCTATAAAATATGTGGCCTGGATTTTAGCTACTCCATTCCCTAATTGTCGATATATATATATATATATATATATATATATATATATGTGTGTGTGTGTGTGTGTGTGTGTGTGTGTGTGTGTGTGTAGCCACACCACATACTACAATCAGGCACTAGCCGCTTGCGCTTCTCCCAGCGACTTAAATTCATAGTAAATACTAGGCTTAAAAACACATGTCTAAACTCAGGCCCAGAACATGCCCCAGTATGAGACACATTATGTATGAGACACTTCCAGGATAAATAGACAAACTGAAACCCACAATAGAAACCTAAAAGGACCTCGAGTGAGACGCTCTCATCTGCCCTGAGCTTACCCATATGGCATTCAATAGAAACTCAAACACATAAACAACAATGAATCCAGCAACTCTCCTCTAACAAATACTATAGATTATACTTCCCCTATATTGCCTAATAAAAGCGGGGAAAGATCGATTTTCTGGTGTACACCCCAATTCGCTTTAAACGTTAATGGTTTAACCAAAACCATTTTTTTCAAATAGTAGACTCTAACTTCCCACGCCACCATAAGTGCCATTCAAACTTTCTACAGATCTACTCTGAAATTATCCTACTCCTCTCCGCCCAATATAGAATCTATTCTTACCTCATCCAATAAGAGTAAACTTAATTCCTACTACTTAAATATGTGTGTGTGTGTGTGTGTGTGTGTGTGTGTGTGTGTGTGTGTGTGTGTGTGTGTGTGTGTGTGTGTGTGTGTGTGTGTGTGTGTGTGTGTTTGTGTGTGTGTGTGTGTGTGTGATTATGAGAGGTCAATACAGCAAAAACACTAACACCGAACATGATAGCATAAACCCAAGCACTATAACCAGCATAAATCAGGACACGACCATCCTCGCTTCCGAGGAAGGTCGGAGTACGGCTAAAACGAACGTTGATACTAATAGCACTACTACTACTAACGCTAATAACTCTAATACGACCAGTACTACCACTACTACTAATAATAATAATAATAATAATAATAATAATAATAATAATAATAATAATAATAATAATAATAATAATAATAATAATAATAAGGAATATATCCACAGACACGACAGAGCTGGGACCTATATACACTGGAAGCTATGCCAACATTATGGAATAACAACAGAAAAAAGATGGTAT
>NW_026350718.1:11491-13765 GCF_001194135.2 Octopus bimaculoides | reverse complement strand
CAAGGCGCACAGAGCTGCGCTCGGTAGTGAAGTGAAAGCACGTTATAAAAATAAAACTACTGAACAATAATAATAATAATAATAATAATAATAATAATAATAATAATAATAATAATAATACACACATTCTACGCAAAACACTTTCAATACAGTAAACATAAGAGCACCACAGCAAACCACAGCACATACCCAAGGCGCACAGAGCTGCGCTCGGTAGTGAAGTGAAAGCACGTTATAAAAATAAAACTACTGAACAAGAATAATAATAATAATACAAACCAATTCCCTAACACCCACCCAAAACTAACTTGTCCATAAATAGTACAGCATTTTCCCTCTCCACTACTAACCCGTTCAGGACAGATAGTTGCAACTGCCGATCCGGGACAGAATGCCTGCTGCAAGCCCACTGCAGAAAGTTTAACGTAGTATACAAATGTATTGCTCAGAACGTATTACATAATTCTACAAGCTACTACATCGAGTCTTCTATTATTTCAAACAGAAATATTCTGCGCACCTAAACTCATTTGAATATAAAGAGCATTGAAAATCCACGTCCCTAGCCAGCCACATACACCATCTGATAAATAAGAAAGTACTATATAGGATATCTTGAGCCATAATAGATTTTGGTACTCCATACCAAGGCCAGCGCTCTACATGTGGATTCTGTCTGAAAGAAACCCATCAAATATTAATTCATAATTCACTGCAATTACTCAATAAACAACACGCATCATTTTCTACATGTAAGCATAAGTCCTTTCTCACCTCTAAATTCTTCCATAGGTCCAAATGCAAGCAAAATCAACACACATAATACTTGACTATATGCATCCACGGGCGTTACAATATACGTACATTTTTCTTTTCCTTTTCTTCTCTATCAACATAAGTACCTTAGAATCTAGCTAGCTTTAATTCCTTAACTTTTAAATTTTATATTTTTAATCTTTAATCTTTAATTTAACTTTTAAATTTTAAATCTTAATTCTTAAATTTGTATCCTTTATCTATTTAATTGTAGTTTTATCCTATATATACCCACTTCAGCTGTGTTTCTATTTTTAGTTATCCCTACTGACCATTGACCACGCCTAACTTAGATTTCATCTGTTTAATTAATAGATATAAATACCTTCCTCCTTTTTCTGACTACTTTTAATCTTTATTTTATTTTATTCCTTATAATCTGTGAATTTCCCTGTCTAGAACTTTCATAATACTCACCTTGATGGCGGAATACCCAGTGTAAGGACATGCTAGCCTGTCACTTGGGATATCCCAGAAACAGCTGTAAGAATTAAAATTGACCTTACTCTAATTATTATTATAAATGACTTGAGATGCTCGTCCAGCCTTGTTTTTTTTGGTGTCCTTTTCCTCTAATATATACCTGGTTCCCTAGTTCAAGCCTCAGCTGTGAACTTGGAACCTAGCGAATGACTAATTACAGCACTTACTCACTGTACATATTCGTTTAGAACACCAGTGAACTAAACTCCACATATTCTATAAATATATATATATATATATATATATATATATATATATATATATATATATATATATATATATATATATATACATCTAGTAGAATAATAAAGAGAAAGTTCTTGGGGCAGTATTATATATATTTGAAAGAATGAGTAGAGATAGCTTTTTCTGAGGGGATAATTTTTATTCTAATCTTGATAATAGTGTTTACAGTGAGTTACTCTGATATGAGTTTCAAGCTTTCAAGTAGCCTGAAAATGTCTACTTGAACTCACTCAAAAGAGCCGTCTATACTCATACTTTCAAATATTCATGTGTGTGTTGTGAGTATGTACATATATATATATATATAGCTGAAATTTACAGAAAAACAAAACACGAAGACAGGTGTGTGAACACTAAGCGGGTGTATTAGTTTCACGCTCGGGAAAGTGAGAAAGTCTTTTACGTTTCGAACCTCGGCTTTTCAACAGAAAGGATTATGAAGAAATAAACAGAGAAAGAATATAAAAACTTCTGGATTTAGCGATCAATCATGGCGGACATTTACTTTCAATCACTACAATTGTTTGTACACAACGTAGTCCTCCAGGCGTGAAGCTTCTTGATTACGCAACCGTTTCTCTGCATTCTGAGATCTAGCTGTGTTTCCTCAGGCGATATGTAAATATTGTCTCCGTAAGTTCAAATTCTCGGCTTCAAGAGCATCCTCTCTGTCGTGGTCTGAAGTTTGTAGTCGCCACTAAGTTTATCAAAGTGTTTTGTTACTTAAGG
>NW_026350718.1:5233-5899 GCF_001194135.2 Octopus bimaculoides | reverse complement strand
CAATATATAATATGATATACAATATACAATATAAAATAAAATAAAATAAAAATGGATGGCACCATGAAAGAAAGTATTGAATGTAGATGAAATATTGAGTGTTCAATATAAAGGATCAAATATATAAATATATAAATATAAATATAAATATATAAAGGCGACTCGAGTTTCAGGGCTATTTCCCTTCGTCATGGCCGGTATGACAGACTTTAACAGTCCCTTAGCGTCTGTGACATTGATTATTGTGAGTGGTCCACTCAAACAGCTGACCGTGTTACTTGGTTGCATACCATCAGCGATGTTGTTTCCTCCTTTGAGATCTCTCGCAGTGCCTCTCTTGAAGACAAACATTAAAGGCAAAAGAATTATGCTGCTGCATCATGAGATCCCGGACAACCATACCTCTATCATTCTTGCAATTGGATATGTCGATCCAACATCGGCCTTATCAGCCACCAACGAGTGTGCAGACATCATGGACAACAGCCTTCCTAATCTTCGTCAGCGAAGCGAAGCCAATACACACACACACACACACACACGCACACACACACACACACACACACACACACACACACACATATATATATATATATATATAAATAATAATTATTAATAATAATAATTATTATTTTTTCTAATATATAATTCCTGTACATCACCTCC
>NW_026350718.1:3998-4893 GCF_001194135.2 Octopus bimaculoides | reverse complement strand
ATATATATATATTAGAAGGTTTGGAGATGATGTACAGGAATTATATATTAGAAAAAATAATAAGGTACTCAGATATCTGGATGGTTGTACATTTACAGATTTTTATTAATATGTCACATGTTTTTATAAATCATATATTAGCTCTTGCATCTATTCCAGTAGACTCTCCAGATTTAATTTTTCTTGAGAGGATTTGTCTCTTTTTATAATATTATTGAATGGGTAGGGGTGGAGAGAGATATATAGGTTAGCAAAAGAGGGGGAGGAATGGGGAGAAAGAGAGAGAGAGAGTGTGTCTGTGTGTTTTTGTTTGTGTATGTGTGTTTTTGTGTATGTGTGTGTGTTTTTGTGTGTGTGTGTGTTTTTGTGTGTGTGTTTTTGTGTGTGTGTATGTGTGTGTGTGTGTGTGTGCCTGTGTAGCTGAAAGGAGTGTCAATGGGAAAGAGAAGGAAAGAAAGAAGGAAGAAAGGAAGAAGAAGAAATTGTGTTTACATCTTTACAGCTGGTTAGTTTAGAAAAATTTTACATAAAAGGAGACAAATATGAAAACCAAGTTAACCAGGTTCAATTCCAGTTGGCACAAAAATGTCCCACTGTCTGGGTTTCTTGGCTTTTTTAGGCTCTGTTGTTCCAAAGTTGAATATAGATTAAGAATAATGAAATATTGTGATGAATCAATGAGTGAGGTATCTAAACATTGCTAAGTTCATTTTGTCATAGGCATGGATCAAAAATATATATAAAAATGCATTTCTGTAGTCATTTTCCAATATGGTATATATATATACTTATATACCTATGTGTGTGTACATATACATATATATATATATATATATGTGTGTGTGTGTGTGTGTGTGTGTGTGTGTGTGTGTGTGTGTGTGTGTGTGTGTGTGTG
>NW_026350718.1:1012-3762 GCF_001194135.2 Octopus bimaculoides | reverse complement strand
TCAGATAGGGGCCGTCGGACTCCTACGCGAATTGTTAGAAAGGATCACAAAAGTACAGCTCCCAAAATTACTGCAAGCTTAATGACCACATCGAGATCCCAATTTCCACAAAAACTGTTCGCCAGGAGCTGCACAAAGCCGGAGGATTTCACGGGAGGGCTGCAATCAGAAAACCACCACTTTCATAATCAAACGTTGCAAAGCGTTTAGAGTCGAGTAAAAACCTACAGTATTCGTCTCTAGGGCAGTGGAAGAATGTTATTTTCTTGGACGAGTCATCCTTTACCTTATTTCCAACCACCAGCTGAGTATGTGTGTGAAGACAGCCAAAAGAAGCATTTGACCCCAACTGCTTTCTTTCAGCTGTTAAACATGGAGGAGTATCTGTGATGATCTGGCGGGGGGGGGTGCATATCTTAGAAATCGCCGTCTCAATGGTTTCCCTTCGTGGCAGAATCAATAGTCAAGACTAATTAAGCATTTTAACGGATCAAATAAATCCTATGGTTGCGGAACTGTTTCCAGGGGAAGACGAAATCTTTCAGGATGATAATGCACCAATTCACACAGCTAAAGTTGTTACTGAATGGCATGAGGAACATTCTAGTGAAGTCGAACATCTTATCTGGCTACCACAGTCCCCAGATCTCAATATTATTGAACATTTATGGTGCATTTTAGAAAAACAAGTAAGGAGTCGATATCCTCCACCATCATCACTACAAGAACTGGAGACTGTTTTAGCTGGAGAATGGACAAAAATTCCTTTGGAAACAATTCAAACTTTGTACGAGTCCATACCTCATAGAATTTAAGCTGCAATTACTTCCAAAGGCGGTCCTACCTCATATTAAAATAAATTTGCTTGAAATTTTAATGTGTTTCCATTATTTTGTCCAACCCTTGCAGATATGTCCTTTTGCGCGCAAACAGACATACGTACGAAGAGAATTGTATATATTGATATATACAAATATAGATAAGCACGCAAATTAGATAAGCACAGATATAGATAGACACGCATACACATACACACACACACCTGTTCAGGTAAGGCTGACGCCTTTGATATAGCGATGGGATCGTCCGACTCCGCACAAGTCACTGACTTGACTGGAGTCTACGTCCTATCCCTAATCCAGGCCACTTTTCCCTATATTGGAGGGAGCCTATATAGGGACGATGATGTCTTCTACTTGAACCGCATCACAAACCTAGAACTAGAAAGGCATAAGAAAAAAACTATTCAAGATATTTTAGAACATATGACTAACAATAACTGTAAAAGTTTAATGCCGCACAGTTAACTTCCTCGATGTCACATTCAGCCTCTACACCGGCCTATTCCACATACCAAACGCCAACTTAGAATACATTAACGTCATGTCTAACCATCCTCCCTACATCATACGTGGACTAGTAGGTAATATTCAGACTAGGATACCCCGAATGTCTGCCAGTGAAGGAATATTGCATGCACCCTATTATAATGAGAGTTTTCTAGGCCGGATACAGAGAAAAGATTCCTAGACACGCACATATACGATACACACCCAACAACGTAACCAAACAACTGGATCACACCCCTACAGAAATTACATTGGCCTAAAACACCACCTTGGGCGTACAATACACAACGACATAGAATATATTAAACACACAGCACACCCGGACTAATAAACCCAACATTAAACATCAAAATCACAACGTGCCCTGGTACAATCCGATCCACGGATCGAGTATTTCTTCGAGGATTGCTAAACAGTTCTTTGCAACCTTAGACAAATATTTCCCAAAATCACACAAATACCACTGTATATTTGACCGACATAACGTGAAGGTGTCTTATGCCATCTCCTGCAACTTGGAGCAGTTTATGCACTGAATCAACAACAGAAAACTGAACAAAGACCTGAACAACAATAACGAACCTGTATACAAGACTCGCTCGACTGGCCCCAGGAAACACTACGCATAGGAATACATTGCATTAACCACTCCAGAAATGAAAACAACCAAATCCAAAACAACCTCGAGAGCTTGCGTAACAACAGTATAGTGAACGCGAACCAACACCGAACGGGAACAGCTTGACCGACCCAGAATAACGGCATGTCACTAGCAACAGCCAACAACCGAAGCTCGTGTGGGGACAAATTACGATGCCCTTTGTGTAATCTATGCATAAGTTCTAACCTCGTATATAAATGCACTGTGCACACATGATAAGGCCCGTATGTGTACATAAGTGCAACGGCTGATGCATTTAAGAATCGATATCGTAACCACATCTGAAGCTTCAACAAAGTAACCAAGAGACATGCATCATCGCTGGCTGATTTCCTATGGAAATTGATATCGGATGACATTATGAACTCCCGAGCAATTATAAGACACACACAACCCTACAACCACATTTCCAGGAGGTGTGGCTTGTGCTAAAAAAAAGCGTTGTCCATTTCACTAACTAACCAAAGACTTATACACAAATTGTCTGAAGGGATTGCACGCTCCATACATACCAAAACATCGACAGTCACCCATTATAGTAGAAACACACAAGCACCCATAAATAACTCGCACTGAAAACCCCATTCCGTTGAATGCACACCCATCCATAACAATTCAAACAACCCGCTACATTTACAGCCATAAATATCCTACACGCAGTACCCCAACAAGTAATAAACAACATACACTGTACATCAGGGATATATGTGTGTGTGTATGTATATATAAATATATATATA
>NW_026350718.1:0-938 GCF_001194135.2 Octopus bimaculoides | reverse complement strand
ATATATATGTATGTATGTATGTATGTATGTATGTATAGATAGATAGATAGATAGATAGATAGATAGATAGATAGATAGATAGATAGATAGATAGATAGATATGAATCTATGTGTATGTACGCGTATGCACAAATATGTATGTGTACACTTATATGTACCGATATATATTTATATAGATATATGTATATAGAGGTCTGAGCATGTTTATCTATATGTATATGTATATATTTCTCTCCGTATGTGTGTGTATGTGTGTGGGCGCCTTTATCAGTATGGTCATATCCTAGCTTTCTACCTAACTCCCAGTGAATTACTCTCCCTAGTGTGTCACGTCTTTTCTTGCAATTTTCCTTTACCAGCATGTTTCATTCACTTACTATATGAGTAACAATTTCCCCCGATTTGCAAAGCCTACATTGTGAATCTACTTGGTTTTTGTCTCTCTTGGCTTTTATCCAATTTATCCTTAATGTTTGATTTTGTGTTGTTATTAACAAACATTCTGTCTCCCTTTTCCGATTTCCTTTCTGCAACCCTAACCTTGTCTCACTACTACTATTTGCTGCAACTATCTTTGGGAATCTACCTTGCAAAGCCTTCTCCTGCCAGTCAAATAACTTCTATTTTGTTTTCTGGTTTTTAACTTAATTTGACTTTTTTGATGTCCAAATATCCTTCTGTGATTGTAGCAACTCTTACTAAACTTTCTTGACTATTACCTACATAGGAGTATATATCTACTCCAAGCAGTCTTCTGATATTAACCCTCTTTCACCTTCCTTTCTACGTAAGTATAAGCTTGCTACTCCTGCCCTTGAGTCGAGTCCTACATTCATATTGAATTCCTTCCTAGTTCTACTGTCTAGCTTTGCTAATTCAGTTTTGTGCAGTCTACAAAAGCTGCTGAGTATCTAAGTAATGATACTGCCTAAGTATTT
>NW_026350717.1:0-628 GCF_001194135.2 Octopus bimaculoides | reverse complement strand
AGTATGATGTTGATCACATATGTTTCTCCCTGTGCCACCATTTGCATTTAAGAACAGAATTCTTTCTTCTTTACTATATATGGACCTGATAGCTTTATCAAACTCCAGTCGTTGCTCGATGTTCAAAGTTGGCAGAAGTTTATTTATGCTTTTTTAACCTTAAAAATGGTTCCTTTTCTTAGCCCACTTGGAACATTCGCTACTTCAACAATACTTGTATCTGGTCAAAGAATACCATTGTGGCTGTAGATATCGAAGCTGTCAAGTTCAAGCTTCTTTTGGATATTTCTGAGAACAATGTTCAATTTCCGTTTAGAGATGATTTCTTCATTGTTCTGGTACGTATGAACGATCGAACGAAAGAACGTACCTTATGTCCGTACGTACGAAGGAAGGAAGGAAGGAACGATAGAACGAACATACGAACGAACGAATTTACGTACGTATGTAGGAACGCCCGAACGAACTGGCGTACGTACGTACTAACGAACGAACTTATGTACGTCCGTACGTCTGGACGCAGGAACAAGCGTACGTACGTACGAACGAAAGATCGAACGAACAAACGAGCGAAAGTCCGTACGTACGTACGAACGAACGAAAGTCCGAACGTACGTAAGAACGAACG
>NW_026350716.1:0-504 GCF_001194135.2 Octopus bimaculoides | reverse complement strand
TTTTTTTTTTTTTTTTGCTTTTAGTAGTTCTTCAAATGAGTTTGCTTATTTCCAATATTGGCCTATTTCCTACCATTTTTCTTCTTCTTACCAATTGTATAGCGCTTATTCCTTGTGGCGGAGGAAAACGGATAGAAATGAAATAAGAGAGAATGGATCGTTTATCTTTTGTCTTGTGCTTGTTTCAGTCATTGAACTGTGGCCATGCTGGGGCACTGCCTTGGATTGGTTTTAGTCAAATGACTCAAATGACTCGACTTCGGGACTTGACATGATTTTTTTTGCTATGGCTGGTACTTATTTTATTAGTCTCTTATGCCCATCTGCTAAGTTAGGGGGATATAAACAAACAAACACCAGTTGTCAAGAAATGATGCAGGACAGATACAAAGACACATACACTCACACACAAATATACAAATATATATATACATACTATATGTATGTATGTATATATATAAATAGGAATAATTATATGTATATATATATATATATATATATATA
>NW_026350715.1:5182-5904 GCF_001194135.2 Octopus bimaculoides | reverse complement strand
TAGATAGATAAATAAATACTTCGATATAGATATAGATACATATATAGGTACATAGATACATATATTTGTGTGTATGTATATGTATGTATATTTATATAATATATGTATATGTATATGTATATGTATACTTGAGTGGATGTGTATGTATGTGTTTCAGTGCGTGAGTGTGCGCATGTTGGGTTGCGTATCAAATGATTTGTGTATGACCGCTTGTGGAATGTAAAGTAGAGTGTTATATGTGAATATATCGATATGTATATAGCAATATAAGCATATTACTGTGTATATGTGGCAAGAGTAATTGTCTATATATATATATAAATGTATGTATGTAAGCAATCCCAATTAAATATTTATTTTTGACATGTGGATCTTTAGTTTATAATCGTAACACAAAACACTATTACATTAGCATGAGAATATTTTGATATCCCAGAATTTTCTATAATAAATTTCACATTGTAGAAGATCTTCTTAACATATAGAGAGCTTGGAAGTCAAGAAGAATCGGAGCAGTATGTCTTTCAGGTGGGTTAACCCTTCATGAAACTTGAAATCGTTTTTACAAATTAACATAAAATCCGCAAATTACATTTCTCCCGTGCAGAATAAATACTAAAAATTGAAGATCGGAGCATATCATTTTTAATTTTATATTTCACAATTTTTTTAACAATCAAATGGTTATTAATCATGCATTTTTCTTATAAGTGTCTCCGATG
>NW_026350715.1:1553-2614 GCF_001194135.2 Octopus bimaculoides | reverse complement strand
CACATAAGAACGAGATACTGCAGCAGCCTCGGTTTCAGAGGACCTCAGCTCTTCAATGCCCTGCCAAAACATTTGAGAGACATGCGAGACATGGATGCGGAGGTCTTCAAGACAAAACTTGACGCTTTCCTCTCCACGATACCAGACGAACCAATGGCTTGTAATGAGACGCAGTTTAGGGCAGCTGTGTCAAATTCTCTTATACACCAGATGTGCCATCAAAACTCTTGATTGGACCATGTCAGGTGGGGGAGAAGCGCCATGCAAGGAACGTGAAAATCACGGTGGTGCACCAGCATGACCGCCGCCACTTGGCTGAAACACATAAATAAATAAATAAATAAATATATATATATATATGTACACATATATATGTATGTCTATATATATATATATACATATATGTATGTATGTATATATGTATATATATATATATATATATATATAAATATAAATATATATATATATATATATATATATATATATATATATATATATATATATATATATATATATATACATATCATCTTACAAATGTAAGGAATACAACTAAATAAATAAAATACAGTATCTCTATGATTTTATTATTTGGAGCTAAGAAGATGCATTCGTGACATCTCGGCGTAGAGTTTCTTGGAAAGCTTTCATGTTTGACAAACTAAAAATTTTGGAATGTATCATATTTATGCGGTGATAAAATTAGAAATAACTCCATGATAAGAGACACTTTTTAATTCTCTCATTATAGTTCTGTATTTCAGTAAACAAGTGCATATGTATAAATGTTCAGAAAGCGTACGCATTCATATTACCATAAAAAAATTATAGATAAATATATTCATACTATATTACATCAGCTTCATATAAAATCTACAAGACTTGAGGACTTAATCAGACATAATTACTCAGTAGACTATGGTTTGCAGTGCAATGTAAAGGAAATGAAATAATAAAACAAATCTTGTGAACCAGCTCAACGTATCAGTAATGTATACTTGGATGTTCAACACCTATGAATTATATATATATATATATATATATATATATATATATATATATAT
>NW_026350715.1:0-453 GCF_001194135.2 Octopus bimaculoides | reverse complement strand
TATATATATAATCATAAATATACAGGGATTAGCAGGAGTTGCTTCTCCAACATACTGAGAATGGCGTTAGAGAAACAATTTGTAGTTTGGAATCAGTAGTTCTTTGACTGCTATTTCCAAATTTCAGTATGTTGGAGAAGCAACTCCTGCTAATCCCTGTACTTTTTTTAAATATAATTATTGACCTGTTCATTTTTTTATTCTTTGACCTTCTACCAAGTTGCCCAAATCGACCAAGCTGCCAAAGGGCTTAATCCAATTTTTTTATGCAATCTCTGAAAAAAAAATGTTTTGTAATCTTTACTTAATGTAATCGATAAAAAAAAAATCGATGTAGTTTGGATTAATATATTTAAGGTGTTGATAGAAAGGAGATTAAAGTTGGAATGATTTTGTGGAGAGCAAAGTGTAATAAAAGGAGGAGTTGGGAGGTATTTAGATAGAGAGTAATGG
>NW_026350714.1:1338-1824 GCF_001194135.2 Octopus bimaculoides | reverse complement strand
TAGCCCATGCTCTTAACCACTACGCCATATGAAGATAAATATCCTTCAAATGTAAATAATGCACATAATTCCTCATCTCTCAAATATAGAACATAGATCTGCGTTCGTGCTTGACAGAACAATAGGCCATATGTATAGGGAGAATTTGTAGATTTGATTTTGAAGCTCTGGTAGGAGCAAGCGAGGTGTGTACAGAACCTATCAGTAACTTAAATTCCAGATATACAAAATGTGACATCGTCAAATGTGGAAACACACACACACACACACATGCACACTAACAGACACATGCACACTCATAAACACACACATACACTGACAGACACATATTCATATACAGAATGCGATGTAGAATGCACTGGGAAGAGAGTGACAGACAGTTGTGATTACAAACAGACAAAGAATTTTGTATATATATATAGATTGGTAATCCATGAGTTCCATCGTATCCTGTGATTGTATAGGGAAAGGGCATACATTAATGCA
>NW_026350714.1:1185-1328 GCF_001194135.2 Octopus bimaculoides | reverse complement strand
CGTATCCTGTGATTGTATAGGGAAAGGGCATACATTAATGCATGTCAGTCATCACATGTATATGTATGTGTAGATGTATGTGTGTTGAATAACGTAGATAATGTTGAAACACACATACTCATACACTCACACACACATAAACA
>NW_026350714.1:1067-1175 GCF_001194135.2 Octopus bimaculoides | reverse complement strand
TAGATAATGTTGAAACACACATACTCATACACTCACACACACATAAACACTCATATAGAAAATGTAACGTTGTCAAACACGGAAGCACACACAAACATACTGACTGTG
>NW_026350714.1:0-1037 GCF_001194135.2 Octopus bimaculoides | reverse complement strand
CACATGTACATTCATACACTGACAGACACAGACACACTCTTATACAGATGATATATTGTTGAAACAATAGGTAAATGAATGTAGGTGACTCGTTATCTATTTCAAGTGTTAATGGTCAAGAAAGGGTTAAAAATGAAGTGCAAGACAAATAGATCTGCGTTCCTCATTGACAGAACAATAGGCTGTATGTCTAAGGAGAATTTCTAGACTCGATTTCGAATCTCAGGTAGGACCAAGCGAGGTCTGTACAGAACACATAAGTAAATTAAATTCCAGATGCATATGATTTACGCAAATCATTGACTAATTAATTGCTAAGTCATGAGTACCATCGTATCCTTGGATTGGATAGCGAAAGGGCATACATTAATGCATGTCAGTCATCACATATGTATAAGTATGTATAGATGTGTGTGAGAGTTGAATTATGTACATAAGGCAGAGAGGCACACACACTGAGACATTCACACACACTCATACACTCACACACACATAGACACACATATAGAAAATGTGATGACTCATACACTCACACAGACACAGACAGTCATATACAAAATGTTATGTTGTTGTCAAAGGTGGAAACACGCATACTGAGTCATACACCGACACACAGACACTCATATACAAAATGTAGCATTGTCGTGGAACATGGAATCACACACTGACAGACGTATGCACACTGAACCACATACATGCTTATACAGAATGTGATGTAAAATGCATTGGGAACAGACACACAGATGGACAAAGCACATGTATTATATGTTAATTTAAAAGTAACTGTAAATACCTTGCAATGTTGCAACTGGTACGATATGAAACAATATAAAAGTGAAAGAAGAAAAGTGAAACTATTATATCATTACAATATAGATGTTATTGTTTCACTTTTGACACGCAATTATTGTTTCACCTTTGAAACCAAATACCGAACCAGTGTAAGAGATTATTCTGGGCTTGCATTAGGCAAGAAGTTGAAAATTTTTTGGCCCATGACACTTCATGGACCCTAAGAAATGCATGTGTAAAATTTG
>NW_026350713.1:0-646 GCF_001194135.2 Octopus bimaculoides | reverse complement strand
ATATATATATATATAGACAGACAGACAGATAGATAGATACGGATATACAAGAGAAACGCACGCAGACAGAAAGGATGCTGGAAAATGGCAAATGAAAGATAATTATTGCGAAATGAGATGCCTGCCATAGACCAGGTGCCAAGACGGTGGCCCGACTGGCTATATATGTAGCTGGGCGTGTAGAATCGTGGATATATGATAGCCAAATTACCCATATCTCAATCTGATGCTTCCAAAGGAATCTGCTGGTCTTTAATTAGAGTCTGGTCTGATGTTCATTCCAGCATTTTATCAGGTGTTTTAACAGGTTCAAGTTCAAAATATTTCATGTTGAGATGTGGTACGTGATTTAGGAAAATATTCTAGATAAACACACACATACACACACGGATAAATGATAATATAGATAAATGGTGAGATAGATAGAGAGAGAGAGAGAGAGAGAGAGAGGAGGGAGAGTTGTATATACGCATTTGTGTGTCCACGTATCTCTGTGTGTATGTGTACATGTGTGTGAAACTGATTGCCTGCATTTATGCTCAAACACACACACACAGGTATAAATATTTATATACATAGGCGCAGGAGTGGCTGTCTGGTAAGTAACTTGCTTACGAACCACATGGTTCCGGGTTCAGTCCCACTG
>NW_026350712.1:292-405 GCF_001194135.2 Octopus bimaculoides | reverse complement strand
ATGATGATGATAATGATAATGATGATAATGATGATAATAATGATGATGATGATGGTGATAATTATGATAATGATGATAATGATGATGATGATGATGATGATAATGATAATGAT
>NW_026350712.1:0-113 GCF_001194135.2 Octopus bimaculoides | reverse complement strand
ATGATGATGATAATGATGATGATAATGATAATGATGATGATAATGATAATGATAATGATGATAATGATGATAATAATGATGATGATGATGATGATAATGATGATGATGATGAT
>NW_026350711.1:0-350 GCF_001194135.2 Octopus bimaculoides | reverse complement strand
GGAGGGATTAAGTCGATAAGACCGACCACAGCGCTCAACTGGTACTTAATTTCTTGACCCCGAAAGAATGAAAGGCAAAGTCGACCTCGGTGGAATCTGAACTCAGAACGTGAAGCTGGACAAAACGCCGCTAATCATTTTGCCCGGCGCGGTAACGATTCTGCCAGTTCACCCTATGATGATGATGATGATGATAATGACGATAATAATAATAATAATAATAATAATAATAATAATAATAATAATAATAAGCCACCTTCTATATATGGATGACCAAAAATTATATGCTAAAAATGACACAGAGCTAGAAACACTACCACAGACAGTACACGGCTTTACCAAGGAAATAG
>NW_026350710.1:0-597 GCF_001194135.2 Octopus bimaculoides | reverse complement strand
ATGCATTCATGTATGTATGTCTGTACATATGCGTGTATATGTATACATACGTATACATACATATATTAACACACACATATATGCACATACATGCATAGATCCGTATATTTATAGACAACAAGCAAGAGAATATAGCAACGCATTGTAGTTTATACACACTTCGGAGCACAATTCATTAATACGTATGCTCACACACGTGCACATACGCACATATGTACACATACGGACGCATATACACATACACACGCATGTGCACACACGTATAATCATTCATATACAGACGAACTAACACCTCCTTATACACAGACACCTTCACACACATATACGCACTCACGCAGATAGTCAGTTAACTTGTTCCGTTTAGCAAACATTCAAAACCAGTCCGGTATATCAGTCAGGCTTTCTTACATTCTCCCTTTACATTTGTGTCTGTAGACGTAAAGGAAATGCGTTATGTAACTAGATAGTGTCAGTTTCACAGGTCACGTTGCGTGTTAAACCCTTTCTAGCTCGTAGTAAACACTACATAAACACGCTCTACACGTGTATACATACATACATACATACATACATACATAGACACACACACACACATAT
>NW_026350709.1:0-203 GCF_001194135.2 Octopus bimaculoides | reverse complement strand
TATTATTGTTCACGTTACTGTTGTCATTGTTGTAATATTCGTAGTTGTTTGTTTTTTGTTGTGATTGTTATTGATATTGTTGTTCTTTTTAGTTTTATTGGTTTTCATTATTGTTATGGTTCATTATAGTTGTCATTATTGATATTGCTTAGCTTATTGTTATTACACTTTATCATCATCATCATCATCATCATCATCATCAT
>NW_026350708.1:0-732 GCF_001194135.2 Octopus bimaculoides | reverse complement strand
TTCTTTTGTGCCTTTTCAGATATTTGCACTACAAATTATATGGATGAACACTTATATGTAGTTAATGAGGTTTTTATGCATGTGTAGAGTGTTTGAGGACACCTGTTATCATTTTCTGTTCCACCTGTGTAGACTTGTTGTTCCTTGTGGGGATATATACCCAGAATGTCTCTGGTTAGAATATATATTTTAGATATAAACTAAAAGCAATATAATATTAAATCTGTTTAAAGATATTGATATTCAAATTACTTTTGTTAAATTGAGTATTGAACTCTGAACATGTTTACATTTAAATAAAGTATTGGTATTAACATAAAATATACAGATAGGAATAAAATATGTGTTCCAGTGAGATTTGAACATGCAACTCCTTGTTCGTAACTATATATGATTAACACTTGTTATAATGTTTGCCATCCTTTTCGACATTTAATACTCACACTTGTTAGTTTTTTTAGATGAGATTAATGCTAAAAGAAGCATTGTTTTCTGATTCTTTCACCTTTTGATTTTACTTTTGAGTTGATTAGTTTTAATTAGAACACGAAGCCTGGTCATTGCTCCAAGGTGGTATCAGAAAGTTCACGGACTAGTTCTAAAGCGTGCCAACAGATGGCAGCCATATGGTTGCATGCTAACAGTGACTTTCAAGAGGCAGTGGGCTGGGTGACACCACTGTGTTTACTTTGCAAGTTGTGAAATTTGTGCTTTTGTGGTCATGTGTAGGCT
>NW_026350707.1:0-445 GCF_001194135.2 Octopus bimaculoides | reverse complement strand
TAACTACAAATGTCCCACCGAATTTGCATCTCTATAACTTTCTGAAAATGCATATTTCTTAAAGAAATTTCCCAGAGATACAATTTACATGGTGCAGATTCGGGTTATATCGAAATTTGTTAGGGTGTAGAGGAATTGCGATGTTTCCTCATAACTTTCGGAAATCTAGACTTTTTTTTTTATAAAATTTTCTATAAATATGTTTCAGATTACGATTTCATGGGAACTTGATGTGAAAGCAAAACTTGGTGGAGCCGAATAATTCACAAACCCCGATTTTGTTTCCTCGTACATTTTCAAGTATGTGAATTATCATCATCCTTATTTTTTCGCCCACTCATCAAATTCGTAATGTACACCATCTGAAGGGTATTTGCTGAACGTTTTATTTATTTATAGGCGTAGGAGTGGCTGTATGGTAAGTAGCTTGCTTACAAACCACATG
>NW_026350706.1:0-387 GCF_001194135.2 Octopus bimaculoides | reverse complement strand
TCACTCTCTATTTCATATCTTATCTAGAATAACTATTGTTTAACCATTTTTTCACACCATTTCCGATGAATAGATTTATAAAATATCCCGGAAACAGTCCTATTTATAAATGTTGCCACTCGATACTAACGCACGGACGTAGCGGGGAACCTACAAAAATGTTTCTAAGACCAGTCATGTGACTATCCTCTACCAATCAAATCCTATTCAAAACATATACTAATTTGAGCCATGAACTCCTCATAAAATCAGGGTAAATTTCAAATACTAGTCGGAAGCAAGACAGCTGCCACATAAGCCACGTCTTTCTATTTGAAGTTTTTGAAAATCAGTGTAAACTGGTTAAAGCTTCAAATATTTTAATAAAAATTGCTTTAACTATTCTCA
>NW_026350705.1:0-411 GCF_001194135.2 Octopus bimaculoides | reverse complement strand
TATCTATATCTATCTATCTATCTATCTATCTATCTATATATATATATATGATGATGATATATATATATATCGTTTTGAATTTGGTTTGCAAGATTCTTTATGAGAGTTTGTGTGTTGACACATATTTTGTTGTGTCTGGGGAAAGTCATTCTCTTTTAGTGCCTTATTATTTAACACACTCACCAGTTCACTTTCCACTCATTTACTTATTTACTTTTTTTTAAATTTTCATTGCATCTTGCAAACTTTTCAATAGTTGTTGACTCTGTCCGTTATCTGAGTAGCTTGAATAATGGACAAAGTCAATGACTATTGAAAAGTTTGCAAGATGCAATGAAAATTTTAGAAAAAAATAAATAATTAAATGAATGGAAACTAAACTGGTGAGTGTGTTAAATAATAAGGCACTAA
>NW_026350704.1:248-398 GCF_001194135.2 Octopus bimaculoides | reverse complement strand
ATGATAGTGATGATGAAAGTGATGATGATGATGATGATGATGTTGATGATGATAGTGCTGCTGCTGGTGATGATGATGGTGGTGGTGGTGGTGATGACAATGATAGTGATGATGATGGTGGTGATGGTGATGATGGTGATGATGATGGTG
>NW_026350704.1:0-211 GCF_001194135.2 Octopus bimaculoides | reverse complement strand
GATGAGGATGATGATGATGATGAGGAGGAGGAGGATGATGATGATGATGAAGGTGATGACAATAACGAAATCAACAACAATAACAGTGATTGTAGCTAACACAACATTGACAGTGGTGGTCATGGCAATGAAGGCAGCAGGGTTGTCAGAAGTGGTGGTAAGCATTGCTGAGACAACGACAGTGATAACAACAACAACAACAACAACAACA
>NW_026350703.1:0-553 GCF_001194135.2 Octopus bimaculoides | reverse complement strand
CATACATACATACATACATACATACATACATACATACATACATAAACTTTATAATGGCTAAAGCCATCGAAGTGTTCTTACTGTGAAATAAAGTGCGCACATTTCTGAGTGGTAAGTTATTGTTAAGCAATGATATTATAGCTTGGAGAGGATATTTTTAATATAAGGAGAAAAAGTTATTAAGTTCCATCGGGTATTTTTGGCAAAACGAATAAATAAACGATTGTTATATTGTGTGACACTTTATATATTGGTATTCATTTTAAGACTTTACCTTCTATTGTATTGATTTTCTTTTCCTAATTTTGATGTATGGTTGTTTGCGGAAATATCACTGTGTAAAGTGTTTATGCTTGTGAATATTCGCATATGTGTATAGATCTATGGATACTTGGACGAGTATATATATATGATACACACACACATATAAATATATGTTTGTATGTATGTACGTATGTATGTATATATATACATAAATGAATATAAATATATTTATATAATAATATTATGTAATATATTCGTACATATATACATATGTGTGTATATACATATG
>NW_026350702.1:122-226 GCF_001194135.2 Octopus bimaculoides | reverse complement strand
CATGACCATATCAGCTCAGTTCTCTCTCTTGCACACTACATCTGATGCCTCATGTACCCAGTTTTTCTCTCAAATCACTTACACTCTGTTGCATATGCACACTG
>NW_026350702.1:0-112 GCF_001194135.2 Octopus bimaculoides | reverse complement strand
ACCCAGTTTTTCTCTCAAATCACTTACACTCTGTTGCATATGCACACTGACATTATCCATGTAGCAGAGCATACTGGCTTCATTTCTTTCAAGCCTTTGCATATCCTCAGTA
>NW_026350701.1:4032-4998 GCF_001194135.2 Octopus bimaculoides | reverse complement strand
TATATATATATATATACATGCATACATTTCCGTGTATATGTGTGTAAGTATGTATAGTAACATGCATAATTATGTGTGTACATCTTTATATATGTATGAGTGTAAGAATATGTGTGTGTGTGAGTGTGTGTGCATATATGTGTGTGCGTGTATGTCCGTGTGTGGTGAGAGGTAGACGGAGCTGTGTGTATATGTGTGTGTGTGTGTGTGTAGTTATATGCGTATGCATTTGCGTGCATGTTTGCCGGCGAACCTGTGCGTGAGCTGTACATGCATAGATGTAGGAAACTTTGTGCAATACCTTGCCTGTATATTTCAGTGCTATATGGAATATTTTAAATTATAAGAATTATTTTAGATTTATACATATTTTTATACAGGTATATACATATATAAATACGTAATGGTATGTTGTTTACATTTGTTTCTACATACACTGTCGATTTTAAATATCTATAGGTATTTCCTGCATTAAGATGTACTATATGTGTATTTAAAACGCTACAATTCAATCGGATCATTAAAGATATTTCTTTATATATAACGGCTAAAATATATTTTGGCAGCAGAATGATTGGTTTGAAACGGCAATGAAAATCGTACCATGAATTTGTCGTTGATAGAACGAACGTGATAACCACAGCACCAATGTGACGTGACAACTCTCAACCATCGAATTTAGAAGCTTTTACTAGTCAATGTGTGGAGGCGCAATGGCCCAGTGGTTAGGGCAGCGGACTCGCGGTCGGAGGATCGCGGTTTCGATTCCCAGACCGGACGTTGTGCGTGTTTATTGAGCGAAAACACCTAAAGCTCCACGAGGCTCCAGCAGGGGGAGGTGGTGACCCCTGTTGTACTCTTTCGCCATAACTTTCTCTCACTCTTTTTTCCTGTTTCTTGAGTAACGCTGCGATGGACTGACGTCCCGTTCAGCTGGGAGGAACACATACGCCATAGAAACCGGGA
>NW_026350701.1:0-1850 GCF_001194135.2 Octopus bimaculoides | reverse complement strand
TCATCATCATCATCGTCATCATCATCATCGTCATCATCATCATTATCATCGTCATCATCGTCAACATCATCATCATCGTCATCATCATCATCATCGTCATCATCATCATCGTCATCATCATCGTCATCATCATCATCATCGTCATCATCATCATCATCATCATCATCATCATCGTCAACATCATCATCATCATCGTCATCATCATCATCGTCATCATCATCATTATCATCGTCATCATCGTCAACATCATCATCATCGTCATCATCATCATCATCGTCATCATCATCATCGTCATCATTATCACCGTCGTCTTAATCATCATCATCGTCATTATCATCATCATCATCATCATCATCGTCATCATCATCATCATCATCATCGTCGTCATCATCATCATCATCATCATCATCATCATCGTCAACATCATCATCATCGTCATCATCATCATCGTCATCATCATCATCATCATCATCATCATCATTATTGTCATGTCGTCGTTGACACCATTATCATCACCGCTGTCATCGTCGTCGTCGTTGTCATCGTTGTCATTATGAACGTCGTCTCTGTCATCAACGTCGTCGTCGTCATCGTCTTCCTAATCGCCAAAGTGGTTATCGCCATCTTCGTCATCGTCGTTGTCACGAACGTTATCATCATTGTCTTATACGTGGGCGATGAGCTTCATGATTTGCATATCCATAAAGGCCCTTCCCGACAGAATATTATTCAAAGTCACGTCAACATTGACCACCCACCAATGTTGTGCCTCGAAAGTAACGAGACAACGAGGGTCAACGCACTTTGTTGCGGTCATTAAAAATTAGAAATTAGACATTCATGTTTGTTAAAATATGTGAGCGTTGTTCTCCGACTTGCTTCTATTAAAAATGTCGTTAACATCGTCCTCATTAACGTTGTAGTGGTGATAACCGTGATGTTTTCAATAACAGACAAATACATAACAAAAATAGCAGGACTTACAAATATATATAACATACAGAAAATTGCACTACTGGGTACTGCACACATTCTACGCAAAACACTTTCAATACAGTAAACATAAGAGCACCACAGCAAACCACAGCACATACCCAAGGCGCACAGAGCTGCGCTCGGTAGTGAAGTGAAAGCACGTTGTAAAAATAAAACTACTGAATAATAATAATAATAATAATAATAATAATAATAATAATAATAATTTTCAGTTTCATTTTTTTTTTCCTATTTTCCAAAAAACAAAATGAAACTGAAAATTATTATTATGAAACTGAAAATAGATGGATAAAGAAAAGAATGCATAGACAATTTCATAGGGATGTTGAAGATAAGACAGACATAGAAAAAAGATGACTATGGATGACTAAAAGTGATTTAAAACCGGAAACGGAGGCTCGAGTCTGTGCTGCCCAAGAGCATGCACTAAGAACCAATTACATCAAATACAGTTTAGACAACACATCAGCAAGAGATAAGTGCAGAATCTGCGGACAAAATGGTGAAACCATATGGCATATTACCAGTCAATGTACGCCACTAGCCCAGAAAGAAAATAAGAGACGTCATGACAATATATGAAGGATTGTCCATTGGACACTTTGCAACAAGTATGGACTTGACAGAGCAAAACAGTGGTGCGAACATAAACCTGAAGGCTTCACCTAAAATGATAATGCAAAGATCCTATGGGATTTTCTGATTCAGTTCGACCATGAGATACAGAATAGGAAACCATATATGGTGTTAATTGAGAAAGAAAGCAAACGATGCTGGATCATAGGTATAGCATGCCCAGGGTACACAAGGTATACGATAAGGAAGAAAGAAAAGTCGATAGATATGACAGGTTA
>NW_026350700.1:0-227 GCF_001194135.2 Octopus bimaculoides | reverse complement strand
TGGTACTGGTATTGGTAGTAGATGTGGTATTTGTGTCAGTGGTGTTGTGGATTTTTCCTTCCTCTCGTTCGCTTGCTGCTGGTGAAGGGAGCAAAGGTTGAGTTGAAATGTTGCTGCTGCTGCTGTTGTTGTTGTTGTCGTTGTCGTTGTTGTTGGTGGTGGTGGTGGTAATGATGCCGTCACCAGAATTGGTGCTGACGTCACATTCTTTGGAAATATTGTCTATG
>NW_026350699.1:0-609 GCF_001194135.2 Octopus bimaculoides | reverse complement strand
AACACATATATACAAACATAGATACACATAGAGGCATGCATAAATATGTAGGCATAAATGCTAACATGCACAACCGCACTATAACATACATGTGTATATATACCGGTATTAAAAATATATATAATTGTAAGATTATAGAAGGTCCTTCAGTTGTCATAAAGGAAATATCAAAATAAGTATATAAAGGGAATTTATGTTACAGTAATACAATGGGGATAGAAGTTTCTATAAGGGAGAATATAATGTGATTTGAAAAAAATCAAACTAGGAAATAAAGTAGTAAGTAAATAGTTATTTTAGATTAATGAATAGCAATTTGGTCATATGAGAAAGCTTCTTCATCCCTCGTTTTAACTAGATTCCCATTCATTCTCATTATATTATAGCTTTCTTCTAGACATAATCTGCCAATTTTATTGTTATTTCTGTAAGAAGGGCCCGAAGATAGAATTTTTCAGGAAATTGAGAAATTAATATTGTTTCTTTTGAGGTGCCAAATTTTTTTTCTTATAGTCCGGTACTGTTCTCTTTTCTATGGTCCCTAAACGTGGATTCGTTGTTCGAAATTCTCGATTTAATCCAGTTTTGAGTGCAACCTGTATATATATA
>NW_026350698.1:0-309 GCF_001194135.2 Octopus bimaculoides | reverse complement strand
TCCAGCATGGCCACCATCAAATGACTGAAACAAGTAAAAGAATAAAAGAAAAACGTTCCGTACCACTAAACGAACAGTGTTCTCTGAATATGTACGATGTATTTTAAGGCTAAATAGTAATTCTGGCTAAATAGTAATTTAAGGCTAAATAGTAATTCTGGCTAAATAAGGCTAAATAGTAACATTTCCCATAGCACCAGCACACAATGTACAGATGTTTACATTTTTAAAATATTTTCTGTGAATTTTTCACGGGTCTAGCTAGTTATTATTATTATTATTATTATTATTATTATTATTATTATTATT
>NW_026350697.1:0-783 GCF_001194135.2 Octopus bimaculoides | reverse complement strand
CCTGGAACCGCAAGAACGTGCCTGGGAACGGAATAACGTGCCTGGGGCCGAATTAACGTGCCTGGGGCCGAATTAACGTGCCTACGGTAACAAGAACGTGCCTGGGGACGGAATAACGTGCCTGGAACCGCAAGAACGTTCCTACGGTCACAAGAACGCGCCTGGGGACGGAATAACGTGCCTGGAACCGCAAGAACGTGCGTACGGTCACAAGAACGTGTTTGGGGATGCAATAACGTGCCTGGAACCGCAAGAACGTGCCTGGGACCCCAAGAACGTGCCTACGGTCACAAGAACGTGCCTGGGGAGGGAATAACGTGCCTGAAACCGCAAGAACGTGCCTACGGTCACAAGAACGTACCTGGAACCGCAAGAACGTTCCTACGGTCACAAGAACGCGCCTGGGGACGGAATAACGTGCCTGGAACCGCAAGAACGTGCGTACCGTCACAAGGACGTGCCTGGGGATGCAATAACGTGCCTGGAGCCGCAAGAACGTGCCTACGGTCACAAGAACGTGCCTGGAGACGGAATAACGTGTCTGGAACCGCAAGAACGTGCCTACGGTCACAAGAACGTGCCTGGGGACGGTATAACGTGCCTGAAACCGCAAGAACGTGCCTACGGTCACAAGAACGTGCATGGGGACGGAATAACGTTCCTGGAACCGCAAGAACGTGCCTACCGTCACACGAACGTGCCTACCGTCACACGAACGTGCCTACCGTCACACGAACGTGCCTGGGGACGGAATAACGTGCCTGGAACCGCAAGAACGTGCCT
>NW_026350696.1:0-601 GCF_001194135.2 Octopus bimaculoides | reverse complement strand
ATATATATATATATATATAAATGCATGTATGTATGTATGTATGTATGTATGTATGTATATGTGCATGTATATGTGTGTGTACGTGTGTTTGCTTTCAATATTAAAAAGTAGTCACAGAAACAGTTTCAACGTTCCACCCAGCCGCACCAAATCATCTGCGACCAAACAGCCGCGCCCAGATGACTCATTCCGAAGCTCTAATTAGAGTAAAAAAGTCACACATGTCTACGGATAATGTAGCGTTTCTTCCCACTTAAAATGCGAGTCCCTAATTGATCCCTTTTTCTCAACCTTGTAATCTTTTGATATTTCACTGTGACCTTTGTTTCATAGGATATGAAACCCAGTTAAAAACCGCAAACATAAACCGTGTTCCCCACTTCCCCGCTTCCTCTCCATTCCGTTTTCTATTGTTATAGAAGTGTACACTCTTCAAGCGGGACTAAGACAAACACACACACACACACACACACGCGCGCAAACATATACACACACTCGCAACACATACGTACACAAATATATACATATATACACCCACATACATGCATACATTTACACCTACATACATGCATACATATATACATATATACATATATATATA
>NW_026350695.1:0-311 GCF_001194135.2 Octopus bimaculoides | reverse complement strand
ATATATATATATATATATATGTATGCATATATGTATATATAAATATATTTACATATTTATATAGATAAATATGTTTTTAATTATATATACATATATATATATGTATATATATATATATATATATAGATATACATATACACACACATACACACACACACTCACACACATACACATATAAAGTAATTACTGTTAACAACTGAACGTGGTTGTTCTGCATAGAACATTCCTATAGATGTTTTAGTTGCAAAATCTCTTATAGAAATCTTAGAACTAGCAACTGTTCTTGTTATATATATCATATATATATATAA
>NW_026350694.1:0-252 GCF_001194135.2 Octopus bimaculoides | reverse complement strand
TAGATAGATAGATAGATAGATAGATAGATAGATAGATAGATAGATCGCTGGATGGGTGGATGGATGGATGGATGGATGGATGGATGGGTGGATGGATAATGTATGTACATAAGAATATACATACATACACACCCACATAAATATGTGTATCTGTTTGTGTGTATCGATGCCTATATCGATCTCTCTGTCTACTTCTGAATATATCAATTTATCCATCAACATTTGTGTGGCATTTATATGTATTGACATATA
>NW_026350693.1:0-1286 GCF_001194135.2 Octopus bimaculoides | reverse complement strand
TGTGTGTGTGTGTGTGTGTGTGCCTTGGTGTCTGTGTTTGTCCCCCACCACCGCTCGACACCCGATGTTGGTGTGTTTATGTCCTCGTAATTTAGCAGTTTAGCAAAGTTCTCTGCGATCACTTCGGCACCTGATGCATGGCACACAGTGCACCTGACCAGGTGAAGTCAATTTTATTGAGAGAGTGAGCTATTGTGTGGCAAGAACATTTTATCATTATAAACAAATCTTTTGTGCAGGCTATTTTGTAAAAGTTGAATGTTCATACGTCAACTTCGACGGGAGAGTCTATCGTCATCATCATTATTATTATTATTGTTATTACTATTGAGTGTGAGAGCAGTACACGCCATCAAAATGACACTAGGATACAAATATACGAAGCCCAATATGACCACCCGTGATAAGGATACACCAGGTACATGTATCACAACCACATGTGCGCGACATGGTGATTTCATACCAAGATAAACAGTGTATGACCTTGCATGTGGGGCCCAGTTAGAATATTCTTCGGGTTGAGTAGCTCACCCTGCTCAAAAGGTCCCTGAATAAAGGTTGTTTAAAGATTAGGAACAAAACTCCCATGTTTCCAAATGTGAATTATCCAAACCCCAAATAATTCCTCTCAACACATGACTATGATGCTCCCCTACTTTTGCTCTATTATTATTTAAATTATTTACATTATTTACATTTGACGGATATTTGTCCTCATCTTGTTTGTTGTTAACACAACGTTTCGGCTGATATACCCTCCAGTTTGATCAGGTGTCTTGCGGAAATTTAGAAACTGGGTTCTCATTCCTAAGGTATTTTTCGATATTATCATTCTTGTTGTTGTTGTTCAGGTCACTGCCTGGACTCGAAATCGGACTCTTGGGGTTAGTAGTCCGCGTTTTTAAGCACTACGCCATATGCCCGTTGGCAATCATGGAGTGAATTTTAGGACTTATAAATCTAATATTCTCCTATTCTTCCTTGATACCGGTTCCCATATGCTGCTCATATCTGCACTCGGTCAACTTACGAGGTTGTTGTGTCCTAGCTAATGTGCTGCATTTTTAGTTTTCGTATTTTCCAGTGGTTTTCTCTGTCTATTATTTTAGCTTCATCCCCCAGGAGAAGGTGGTCTACATTTTTCAATACATAATTAGCTGTACACGATTTATCAATATCTCCTCCTGTCACAGCTTTGCGATGTTCGTCTACCCTTATTTTGAGCAGGCCGCATGATTCGCCTTTGTATAACCTACCACAACTGCATGGGATGGAGTACACGCAGT
>NW_026350692.1:0-310 GCF_001194135.2 Octopus bimaculoides | reverse complement strand
TGTGTGTGTGTATATATATAGGTGTGTGTGTGTGTGTGTGTGTGTGTGTGCGCGCGAACACATATCATACAGTAGGAATTTTTTTTAAGTTTTAGTTCAACTACATGAGATTTCTATTAGACAAATGCTCCCGCAATCCGGTGGCAGGAGAATAATTGAAGACTCGATTGAAATATGTGACTTCAAAATGTTTTGTGCAGTGATTGTAATGAGATATCTACATATAGATACAATTATATATACACATCTGTATAGACATTTACAGACATTTGCGTACATGTGTGTATACATACATTCAAATATATATATA
>NW_026350691.1:0-272 GCF_001194135.2 Octopus bimaculoides | reverse complement strand
TATATATATATATATATATATAGATATGTTTATATATATATATATATATAGATATGTATGTACATAAATATATATATCTATATAGATATGTATGTATATAGATATATAGATATATTTATATACGTATATACCGATATGTATGCATATATATTTAATATATAGATATGTATATATATATATGTATATATATTTATATATATGTAGATATGTATATATATATACATTTATATATATATATATATATATATGGATATAAATATGTATGTATATAT
>NW_026350690.1:0-281 GCF_001194135.2 Octopus bimaculoides | reverse complement strand
TATCGTTTGTTTTATATTGTGTTTTTTTCTTTTTGTTTTTATTGTCTTCAGTGCCATTTTTATTAAGGAAACTATTGTAAGATTCCATTATTTGATCATTCACAATTAGGCACCAAGATACCACAGCGTAGATTTAACGTGATCCGATTAGATTGTATAAGATGTGTAACACTGCATTTCTCGACGACATGACAAAAGGTGTATGTCCATGAAGAATCATTTATCATATTTATATATATACACACACACATTCTCTCTTTCTCTCTCTCTCTCTCTCTCTC
>NW_026350689.1:0-283 GCF_001194135.2 Octopus bimaculoides | reverse complement strand
AACAAGTATGTATATGCTTGTGTCAAAGCATCTGTTAGACTATATCTGTTCTTTAGTGTGTGTATGTGTACATGACTGTGTTAGTTAGCATGTGTGTGTTTGTGCTTGTTTCCCTGTATGTCTGCGTCAAAGCATATTTTGTTTGTGTATATGCATGTGCTTGTTTGTATGTATGCATTTGTGTCAAAGCATCTGTTAGTTTGTATGTGTTTGTGTGTGTTCTTTAGTGTACATGTGTATATGTGTTTGTTAGTATGTGTGTATTTGCGCTTGTTTGTATATA
>NW_026350688.1:0-471 GCF_001194135.2 Octopus bimaculoides | reverse complement strand
CTCGTATATCTGTCAGTAGAGTGGGTATATTAATCGAAGTGTACAGTATTCTTTTCTACTCTAGCCACAAGAAATTTTGGGGGAGGGGGCCATTCGATTAGATCGACCCCAGTACGCAACTGGTACTTAATTCATCGACCCCAAAAGAGTGAAAGGAAAAGTCGATCTCGACGAAATTTGAATTCAGAACGTAAAGACAGACGAAATACCGCTAAGCATTTTGCCCGGCGTGCTAACGTTTCTGCCAGCCTGCCACCTTCGAAGTGTACATATTATATATCCATTACAGCCGATCTTACCAATCTGTTTCGCACTAGGAGTTCACCGGCGCCATATTTCATTTCATAACGTCTACCTCTGATGAGCGCAGGCTTACAGAATTGAACTGTTACCCAACACTCCATTGAACCCCTAGTGCGAAACTGATTGGTAAGAACAGGTGTAATGGATATATTATACTGTACTCTTTGA
>NW_026350687.1:0-973 GCF_001194135.2 Octopus bimaculoides | reverse complement strand
TATATATATATATATATATATATATATATATATATATGAATGTATACTTTCTGCCCTGTTTATTCATCTCATGTGTGAATTTACTTATTTATTCATTTCACTTACTTTATAATATTGCTTACATATTTTATTTATCCTTTTTATGGTTGTCCAACTTAATTTTTCCTTCATTCCTTTCATCCTCTTTTGTTTTTTCTCCTTTTCTCACTCTCTTTACTATGTCTTTTCTATCTCTTTCTCTCTCTCCCTCATTCTTGTTTCTTAGTCTCTCTTTATCTTTCTCTGCCGATTTCTTTCTAATTCACTTTCGAAATACTTCCAATACGCTTCGCCATCTATGGAACTGTAGATATTAGTTCTCTGTAACATAATGCAATAAAGTCTTCCTTGATAATCCGTTGTGCCTAAGCATCCAACGCAAAGTTCCGAACACACACACACACACACACACACACACACACACACACACACACACGCAGAGGTGCTCATACAGACGAGATCATACAAACGCGCCCACATAATTACATATATACCTATATCTATTTACGCATGAATGTATGTATTTACAAGAATGTGTGTATGTAAACGTATTAAAACATTTGTGTATGTATGTACGTATATATATATATATATATATATATATATATATATATATGCATACGCATATACATGTGTGTGTTGTGTATGCTCATGTAAGTGTATACCTGTGCGTGTGTATATATATATGTGTGTGTGTGTGTGTTTGAATAAGGTACTGATATTCTTTCGGCAAATAGAATATTTACGGTGATATTTTGGTGAAAATCCCAGGTTCATAGCTTTGTTGCTGTTCAGAGAGACCTGTCTGATATGTAAACTTTGTTCGTTCGTTTGCTTTCGTGAATAAACATTTGTAAACAGGCTGCCAAGGGAAATTAGTGTCATTAACGATTTATTTTTTTCTTCTGTTATTGAATGAATTATTGTTGAAATT
>NW_026350686.1:1630-2270 GCF_001194135.2 Octopus bimaculoides | reverse complement strand
ACCACCTGTCCTCGTCTGTTGTTGTTTTTTCGTATATTCTCCCACATACACACACATATATATACATTCCATATTAGGGCGGGTAGAGCTAAACCAATAAGCTCTTAGTTCGCTTCAAACTCCGACTGTGGCTAAACCTTGAATAAAGCTGAGTCGAGCCTTAACCAGATGAATGAAACTGGGTGCAAATACAATTGCCAGATGTCTATGCTGCAGAAACGTATGCCGGACAGATTTCAATTCAAATATGCAGTTTAATTAACCGTAGAAATGAAACAAAAATATACATATGTATTGTTTATTGTAATTGTTTTCTGAAATACCAACCACATGGTTCGGGGTTCAGCCCCACTGCGTGGCACCTTAGGCAAGTGTTTTTTTTACTATAGCCTCTGGCCGGCCAAAGTCTTGTGAATGGATTTGGTAGACGGAAACTGAAAGAAGCCCGTCGTATATGTGTATATGTATATGTATGTGTGTGTATATGTTTGCGTGTCTGTATTTACCCCCACCCCCAACATCACTTGACAACCGATGTTGGTGTGTTTACGTCTCCGTACCTTAGCGGTTCGGCAACGATAGAATAAGTATTCGGTTTACAAAGAACACAAGCATTATATTATAGTATAATATATATATA
>NW_026350686.1:0-688 GCF_001194135.2 Octopus bimaculoides | reverse complement strand
TATATATATATATATAATATAATATAATATAATATAAATATATATATATAATATCATGTGTGTGTGGCTATATATATATATGTATATATACATGTATATTCACGCCCATATATGTATTTCTGAGTATGTGTGTGTGTGTATGTATGTGTGTGTGTGTAGATACATATATGCATATATACAATAGCACATATTAAACTGAAAGTAAAATAAACAAACGTACCGGAAAGTTAACCTCTCTAAATATAAAATGAAAGAATGAAATAAAGAATCAACCCCCCACACTGTCTCCCAAAACGAAAACACGAAGAAGGGAATAAAAATTACAATAAACAAACGAAAAGATAAACAAAAGTGAACAGCATAAAGTAAATAAAATGTCGAACTAAAACAATAAAACAAATAGAATCAAACAAACATAAACAAGTAAAATCTTGCATAATTGGCACCGCTTGGGGTCGCCATAGGAAGCAGTTTGATAGAAAAATTTGCTTGAATTTATTGGTCAATTTTACAGATCGCCCGTTGTGTGTTACGCTCCCCTCTGTCGCTTATCACATCTCAAAGCTGTGACACCGTCACACAATCAGAGATGGAATGACGTCACAACCATCCCCGTATGATCTCATGACATTCTAGCCTGTCATTTACTTATCTCACCGCTTTCTTCATTAGTTATTTATTCGTCCTC
>NW_026350685.1:209-535 GCF_001194135.2 Octopus bimaculoides | reverse complement strand
ATATATATATATATATATATATATATATATATATAGATATGTATATATTTGTGTATGTCTGTGTGTAGATGTATGTGTATGTATATATCAGTATATATATATACATAGATGTGTACGTGTATATATGTGTATGTATGTAGTTATATGCGTATGGGTATGTGAATCTGTATGTATGTGTACATGTATGTCTATGGAAGTCTCTATATTCATATTTATGTATATGTGTGTATATATGTATGTGAATGTATATATGCGTCTATTGTATCACTATGTAAGCATATGTAATCATGGCTATTTATATTTGTGTGAATGTATTTGTATATATA
>NW_026350685.1:0-199 GCF_001194135.2 Octopus bimaculoides | reverse complement strand
ATATGTAATCATGGCTATTTATATTTGTGTGAATGTATTTGTATATATATCTGGATGTGAGTGTATCTATATGTATGTAGGTATTTATGTATGCTTTATATGTGTATGTGTCTATATATGTATGCATATGTACATATGTATGTGTGTGCATGTATATATGTATATGTATGTATATGTATGTATATATATATATATATAT
>NW_026350684.1:0-285 GCF_001194135.2 Octopus bimaculoides | reverse complement strand
ACATAACAACGCCGTTGCAGATATTCTGCTGCCAAGCACGAAGGGAGAGAAAGCACTAAATAAATCTAGCTCAAGGTAGATATAGCGATTCTTACTAGCTAGTGGGGGTAGTCTTATTACACCATGCGTGTGTGTCAACTGACGCACTTAAGAATATTACATAACAAGAAAGCACCACGTGATGGGCCATGAGCCTCTACGTGGTCGGTCGTAATGTTAGAAATAGCAGCTGGATCACCTTTAAATTACACCTTGATGTATTTTTTTGTTTTTGTCTTTTTTTTT
>NW_026350683.1:0-344 GCF_001194135.2 Octopus bimaculoides | reverse complement strand
ATGTATGTGTATATATACATTAATATTAGTCCATTTGCGTATATATTTAAGTGTGTATATATGCATCTACTTCTGATAGTGTTTCATCTCCTTTTATTATGTATACACTCAAATATTTAAGCATACATTAAAAGATACATGGACACAGACGCACATACTCGAACCACATAAACGTAAATGGAATGGAATGGAAGACTGCGACCACACTTTCACAAGTGCGCTCTGAATGTTCTCGCAATGTTTAGCTTCACCTACTTACGTATATAAATGACTCAACCCCTATAACATCTTATTTACCAATAGATGTATATGAATACACATGAAAATGTGTGTGTGTATATATA
>NW_026350682.1:0-720 GCF_001194135.2 Octopus bimaculoides | reverse complement strand
TGACCATGGGCTTTGTGAACGATGCAAGAAGTGGCCATCCAACCACATCTTGATCAGTGGAGAATATGGCAACAGTGCAGAAAATGTTTAATCACAGCCCATAAGAATCAACATGTCAGATAGCTCATACGTATTGTGTGTCTCGACTAACAAGACACACAATACGTACGGTGTTGCATAAAGAATTGAATTTTTGTCCTTGGAAACCCCATTATGTCCAGGAGCTAAAACCTGAAGACTGTGACTGCAGAAGTCCAGAAATTCAGAATTCCAAAACGTACAGATTTCACTCCATGTGATTTTTACCTGTGGGATTACACAAAAGAGGAGGTGTACAAGACAAAACTTCACACACTGGAGGACTTGAAGACACTGATTCAAGAGGTTCTCAATGAGCTCCCAGATGATGTCTTTCAGAGGGTTGTTCGTTACATCCCTGGCCATTTGAGGAAACTGGTTGATGCCACCAGTGCTTACGTTGAAATATGAAGATTCACTTTCATTTTCCCATGTAATAAAGAACATGTATCATTTGTTTCAATAAGTTTGTGAAAGGAATATGGATTTTATTACCAATTTTTAATGCTTACTTACATTTTACCCACCCTGTATATGTATGTATGTATGTCTATGTAAAAGGAGCACTCCGTCGGTTATGATGACGAGGGTTCCAGCTGATATGATCAACAGAACAGCTTGCTCGTGAAATTAATGTGCAAG
>NW_026350681.1:349-451 GCF_001194135.2 Octopus bimaculoides | reverse complement strand
ATGATGATGATGATGATGTGTGTGTATATATATATATGTATATATATATACACAAACATATATATGCATACATGCATACACATAAGCACACACACACACACA
>NW_026350681.1:165-302 GCF_001194135.2 Octopus bimaculoides | reverse complement strand
ATATATATATATATATATATATATATACATGTATACATATATATATGTGTTTCTATATTTATTTATTTTATTTTCTCTCTCTGCTTTTTTCTGTGTTCCTTTCGAAATGTTAAAGAGTTTCTCACTTTCTGAGCATT
>NW_026350681.1:0-150 GCF_001194135.2 Octopus bimaculoides | reverse complement strand
TTTGTTGTTTACACACTCATCTCCTTGTTTTCTGTTGTTTTTTTGTAAATTCCAACTATCGTCATCATAATCATGGTTGTTTAACATCTGCCTTCCATGCTGGCATGGGTTGGACTTTTGAGTGAGGACTGGCAAGCCAGAAGGCTGCAT
>NW_026350680.1:0-242 GCF_001194135.2 Octopus bimaculoides | reverse complement strand
TTATGGTATATTTCACAATATACATTAGTTTTAATATCTGGTTGACCCTCTTTTAGCATCAGTTACTGCTTTTATATGGTTAGGCATTGAATCAACTAGTTTCTTGCAGGTGCTAGATGCAATTTTACTCCATTCTCCTCGCAACTCTTGGTACAAATGCTCTTTATATTTAATTGTTGTGTTCCTGATAGTTTCACCAAGAGTTCCCCATAGGTGTTCAATCGGATTTAGATTGGGACTTT
>NW_026350679.1:0-276 GCF_001194135.2 Octopus bimaculoides | reverse complement strand
CACCTCCACCCGACCTCTTGGGACAGCTTTCTCTTGGCCAATTGCCGGGCGAGAGTGACGACACTACTCGTTATCTCGTTCCAGTTCTTCTCCGTTTGGAGGTCCGGACCAAACCAGACCCCGAGCAACTCAACCGGACCGTCGTTCCAGCGTCCTACAATGGAGGCGCTAGATAGATAAGCAGACAAATAGACAGATAGACAAGCAGACAGACAGAGAGACAGATAAATAGATAGATAGATAGATAAACAGACAGACAGACAGATAAATAGATAG
>NW_026350678.1:0-284 GCF_001194135.2 Octopus bimaculoides | reverse complement strand
ATTTGTTCAACTAAAATTTTTCAAGGTAGTGCCCCAACATGGCCGCAGTCTGATGATTGAAACAAGTAGAAAATAAACAATACTGTTATTTTAAATTGTGTAGTGTTACATTTTTCTGATATCCACAGATCTTAATATCTAACTTGGTCACAAGGACTCAAATTTTAAAGATGAGAACCGTAGGTTAAATCGATCTTAATAAATATTTGAAGCTTTTCTTCTTTTTTTATTTTATTTTTTTTTTTAACAATCTTGTCATCTTAAAAGAACGTAACTGAAAATTA
>NW_026350677.1:0-375 GCF_001194135.2 Octopus bimaculoides | reverse complement strand
ATTATTATTATTGTTGTTGTTATTATCATCATCATCATCATCATCATCATTATCTGCTTCATTGTCGCCGTCGTCGCCAACGTTGTTATTGTTGTTTTTTTAAACGTCTGCTTCTGAGAAAAGCAGATAACTGTTATATGTGAGAGAGGAAAACCCCGATGACGGGTGATATAATAATTAAAAAAAAAAAGAAAGGCAACATGAAAATAGCAGAAAACTGGAAGACATAAATAAAATTTAATGAGGAGAATAGATTTTTAATAGATATTTAAAAAAGACACAGAAATAACGATGTATGTAGAACATATATATATATATGTACGTTTGTATATATGTATATATGTATGCATGCATGTATGTATGTATGTATGTATG
>NW_026350676.1:0-583 GCF_001194135.2 Octopus bimaculoides | reverse complement strand
TGTATGTATGTATGTATGTATGTATGTATGTATGTATGCATGCATGTAGTGTGCGGCGAGTATATTGTCGCCTAATTTACGCAAAAAGGAAAATAACACTGACATCTCAGTTTAACATATATTTACCAAAATTACATAGAAGTATCTTGAAGCAATACAACATACATTTATTCAATAAAATCGCCATTGGCTTCAACCAGTGCCTCCAGGCAACTTTGGAATCTCCTGCAACTTTTCTGGACGGTCTCCTTGTTTAAGTTGGTGAATGCTGCCATAATCCTTTCCTTCAGTTCATCTTTGGTGTTACAAAGAGTTTTACTGGTCTCCGGCTCAACTGCATCCAACATATAATAATAATCAAGTGGGTCGCAGTCTGGAGAGATATGTGGCCAGATGTTAGGGGTGATGTGGTAACAGAAATTGTCTGACAGTCATGATTGAGTTCTCCTCCATATGTGGCGTGGTTCAGGGTCCTGTTGACAGGCATAGGGTCTTCCACCAGCCACCCTCTTGCCTTTGATTTTGTCAACTACACAGTATAGTAGGGTCAGTTGGGCAACATCTGTGAGAAAAACAGCACCAT
>NW_026350675.1:0-477 GCF_001194135.2 Octopus bimaculoides | reverse complement strand
TATGTATGTATGTATGTATGTATATTATAATCTTCCAATACTGAAACACGTGTAATTCCTGCATAATTGATAATTTTGATTTTAACTTAAATAGGAGACAATCAAAGAAGTATATTTTATACCCTGCTGGTATATTGGTTATATCCTTCAAAGTATTATTTCATGATGTGCAAATAGATACCACAAGTTTACCTTCAGATATACTCATTAGGTTATTTTTTTTGTATTATCTGAAATAGAATACCCGCATATCTATTAATCCCCAAAATTGAATTATTATTGTTTTCTATTATATATTTTGTATATTCATAGATAAATATATAAATATATGATAATCAAGACCCCACTGTACGATATGCAGATGCATGTAATGCTAAAGGGTTTTATCTGATTGATTTGGAAATTCGTTTTCCCAAATTATTTAAATTATATATATTATTTATTATTATTATTATTATTATTATTATTATTATTATT
>NW_026350674.1:0-462 GCF_001194135.2 Octopus bimaculoides | reverse complement strand
AATTGGTTTCAATGGGATTTAAATTCAGTGAGTTGAAACAAATACCATGAGATATTTCATCCGATGCTCTACAACTCTGCCAATTCACTGCTAACAAGAATTATATGACACTTATTCTTGTAGTTGGGTAATCCTGAAATGATCTTGTTTAGAAGCTCAGTCGCTGTGAAGTACTTTGATGTTTAAATATCAACATGCCGTGATAATGATCATGAATTACACACATCAGAGAAGGACTTAACATTTGGTTAGCATTATACAAATGCATCTTCAATTTGGGATGTTGAATAGTTCTTACAAAGAATGAAACAGAATCAGTATTTAGGATGTTTATCGACCTCAACCCTAAACATTTTCATTGTATTATACCATTTCATCTTGTAACTCCCATCTTAAAAGAATCAACAACTAACAGAAGCGTTCAACCTTGTTATTAATATAGCATCATAAACTAGACTATGT
>NW_026350673.1:0-427 GCF_001194135.2 Octopus bimaculoides | reverse complement strand
TCTCCGGCCTCTCTAAATCCGGAGTTCAAATTTGTCTTTCATCCTCACAGGATTTATTAGTAAAATGCCATTCTAGAATGAGGGTGGGAGGTAGATTCTTTGCGTTTTCTCTCCGTTCTGATTTGTAACAAATGCCCTCCCTTTTGCACCTTAAGGGCTGAAAATGTGCTGAGGGAGACAACTCAGATCAGGGGCAAAATTCTGTTATTTAAACTTGACGCATAGTATGGCATAGAACATGTATTAGAATAATATGTATATATGTGTATGTGTCGTTATTCTTAGCGTCCGTTTAGGTATTTAGGTATATGCATGTGGATACATATACATACATGTATACATACATACGTACATACATACATAGTCATATACGCATATTTGTGTATGTGAGTGTGTGTGTAAAAATACATATATACATATCTATCTA
>NW_026350672.1:0-201 GCF_001194135.2 Octopus bimaculoides | reverse complement strand
GATGATGTTGATGATGATGATGGTGATGATGGTGATGATGATGATGATGAAGGTGATGATGGTGATGATGAAGGTGTTGGTGATAATGATAATGATGATGATGATGATGATGATGATGTTGTTGATGATGACGATGGTGTTGGTGATAATGATGATGATGATGATGATGATGAAGGTGTTGGTGATGATGATGGTGATGAT
>NW_026350671.1:0-1203 GCF_001194135.2 Octopus bimaculoides | reverse complement strand
ATTATACGTAAGCAATTAGTATCTTCTGCGGGACTGTTAAGATACGTTAACTTAAACAAACCAACTGCGGTTAGAAAGCAGTTGCAGAGCGGTTGCAAATCGGGTGGAATGAACAAACGCAAAGATAAAGAACAGCACTACCTACCTACCTATCTATCTACACACACACATATGATATAATATAATGTAATATAATATATACTATACACGACAGTCTACCACAAGTTTTCCATTAATTAAATCCACTCACAAGGCATTGGTCGTCCCGGGGCTGTATTACAAGAAAATAGCCCTGCCGCGCAGTGGAGTAAACCAAATGCCAAGTGGTTACAAATCGAATTTAATATAGAATATTCAAGGATATAAATCTTTATCAGTTTCATACAAACGAAACAGATATTTTACACACACACACACACAAACACACGCGTGCACGCACACTCACTCACAAGCACATTTACATCGTGTCATTACTCCAGTTTCGATATTCGGAAGAATGTATGCATTTCGACAGAAGTTATTAATCCTTGTATTTTTTTTTCCGTGTGTACGTTTATTTATTTATTTATGTCGAAAAAGAAGCTTTTAGTCCAAATAATACAGTAAAACTTTTCAGACAAGAAGTGATATATTGCCCAATGTATCAGGCTTATATAGGAAATGCTTACTTGACAAAATAAACACTTCTTTATAGCTTTTCCAGTGAATAATAATCTGGGTATTTATTCGATATGTTTGAAAGAGTACTTGTAAACTTCTAGTAACATATTCTAAGATGTTCCAAAAAATGAAGACTTGACCAAGTCTTCCTCCTTGCAGGGAAGGCGGGTAAGCCGATAGAATAAGTACTAGGCTTACAAAGAATAAGTCTTGAGGTCGAATTGTTCGATCAAAGGCATTACTCCAGCATGGCCGCAGTTAAATGAGTGAAACAAGTAAAAGAATATATATATATATATATATAGTGTACATTTAAACACATAAGAGGTATCCATCATAGGATTCCCTTACGCTAGAAAGAACAGCTAAGTTCCAAACCACTTTTCTGGATAATTTTTGAATTGAAAAGCCAGCATTTTATATTTACTGCCGACAAGTAGCTGCTCATGCGCGGTAGATTTTCTGTCAGTACCGCCTGACTAGCCCTTGTGCCGGTGGCACGTAAAAGCACCCACTACAGTCTCGGAGCGGTTGGCGTTAGGA
>NW_026350670.1:0-316 GCF_001194135.2 Octopus bimaculoides | reverse complement strand
ATATATACATATACATACATATATACATACATTTATATTAGAACAAGTAGAAAGATAAATTTAATTCAACGCGTAGTTACGTACTAAGGGGCTGTATACAAATGCGTGTATGTGTCCATGTGTATACATATATACGTGTGTGCGTGTATATATGTGTATGTATGTTTGTGTATATATACATGTGTGTACACATTTATGTATATGTATGTATATATATATATGTGTGTATATATATATATTTGATTATACACATTTATGTCAACGCCGCTTGTATAAATACAAGATTAACTTCCCTTTACGGTCCCATTATAAATAA